>NW_027193503.1:0-231022 GCF_032444005.1 Ranitomeya imitator | reverse complement strand
TGCCATGCGCTGCCTCCTCAGCGTTGTTTTAAGCTGTCACGGAGCCTGCGCTGTTCTGTTATCCCTTGGCATGCCCCTATTTGCGCTGCCTGTCTTCTGACATAATTTGGTGTCAGGCTGGCTGCGCCTGTGCGGCCGCGGTGCCCGAGAATCCGCCTCGCAGTGTCTTCTGATTGAGTCACACTGCGGGCCTGGGATCCATGGGCATGCGCAGTGCATATCTTCCCCTCGGGCTCTCGCTCATTTCCCTCCGCCTTCTTTAGACTGTGCGCCGTCAGCTGATCCCTAGCATGCCACGGCCGTGACACCGCACAGTCTGAAGAAGAGGGAAGGAGGGGAGTGAGAGTCGAGGTTATGCACTGTGCATGCCCATGGTTCCAAGGCCCGCAGTGGGATTACGTTAGATGAGACTGCGAGGTGGGATCTGGAGCAGCGTGGACGCACAGGCACTGACAGCCTGACACCAAATTATGTCAGAAGACAGGCAGCGCTAATTGGGCATGGCCAAGGGCTAACAGAACAGCGCAGCTCCGTGGCAGCTTAAAACAACGCTGAGGAGGCAGCGCACGGCATCAAGGGGGATAGGAATGACAGCTGTGCTGTGTCCCATTACGAAGGAAATTCGCACCTCCGGAACGGTTTAACGGTATAAAGGGACACATTTTTAGTGTTTACTTCGGTGTTTGCAGGAGCATAATTAAAAGAGCAACCTTTTCCCTTTTGCATCCTTAGTGCTGCACAACATGGCTCTTTCAGCTACAAACGTCTTGGGGGGGGGGGGTTAAAGGTTTCCTTTCAACTTGCTCCAATCAGGCTTCGGCCTACACTCTGTTCCTCTGCTCCTCCTGCTGTCCCTGGGCTCTAACACCGCAGTTGGTGCCTGGAAGTGCTGTGTGCACAGTCAACAGTCGCTCCTCTGTTATTGGGGTTCAGTAACGTCAGCTGATCCCCAGCTGTGTGTGCGGCAATACCTCCAATCTGCTCCTCCTGCTGTCCCTGGGCTCTAACACCGCCAGTTGGTGCCTGGAAGTGCTGTGTGCACAGTCAACAGTCGCTCCTCTGTTATTGGGTTCAGTAACGTCCAGCTGATCCCCAGCTGTGTGTGCGGCAATACCTCCAATCTGCTCCTCCTGCTGTCCCTGGGCTCTAACACCGCCAGTTGGTGCCTGGAAGTGCTGTGTGCACAGTCAACAGTCGCTCCTCTGTTTATTGGGGTTCAGTAACGTCAGCTGATCCCCAGCTGTGTATCCGGCAACGTGTCATGCGACCGCCACGCTGGCACAACTAAAATGTAAGGGACCTGTCCCCCCCCTCCCCTAGGCGTTTGTTACTGAAAGAGCCACCATGTGCAGCACTAATACTGCACAAGGGAAAGGTCGCTCTTGAAATTATGCTCCTTGCAAACGCTGAACTACACACTCATGTAATGTGTCCCCTCACACCGTCCAACCGTCCTGGAGGTGGGACTTTCCTTTGTAATGTGACCAGCAACAGCCGTCATTGCTACCCCCTTGGCACCGTGCGCTGCCTCCTTAGCGTTGTTTGATTCCGTCATGGACCCTGCGCTGTTATGTTATCCCTTGGCCATGCACAGTTTGCGCTGCCCGTCCTCTGACATCATTTGTTGTCGTCCTGGCTGCGCCTGTGCGTCCACGCTGCCCGAAATCACACCTCGCAGTGTCGTCTAATGTGATCCCACAGTGGGCCTGGTATCCATGGCCATGCGCAGTGCATATACTAGCCTCTCACTCCCCTTCTTCAACGCTTCTTCAGACTAGGCGGGCGTCAGCTGATCCCTAATAGCATGCCACGGCCGTGACGCCGCACAGTCTGAAGAAGCAGGAAGGAGGTGAGTGAGAGGCGATGATATGCACTGCGCATGGCCCATGGATCCCTGGCCCGCAGTGGGACTACATTAGATGACACTGCAAGGTTTGATCTCGGGCCGCTTGGACGCACAGGCACTGCCAGCCTGACACCTACATGATGTCAGAAGACGGGGCACCGCTAACTGTGCATGGCCAAGGGATAACATTACAGTGCGGGCTCCGTGACAGAACCAAACAACGTTGAGGAGGTGGTGCCCGGCACCAAGGGGGTTGGAATGACGGCTGTGCTGTGTCACATTACAAAGGAAAGTCCCACTTCCGGGATGGTTTGGACGGTGTGAGGGGACACATTATATGAGTGTGTACTTCAGCGTTTGCAAGGAGCATAATTTTCGGAGCCACCATTTTCCATGTGCAGTATTACTGCTGTACAAGATGGCTCTTTCAGCAACAAATGCCTGGGGGGGGGGGTTAAAGGTTCCCTTTCAACTTGCTCCACTGCAGGCTTCGGCCTACACTCTGCTCCTCTTTGATTCCCTGGGTTTCAACACTGTCAGTTGCCACCTGGAAGTGTTGTCTACACAGAAAAAAACACTAGGTGATGTGTCAGTGGGGTTCAGCACCGCCAGCTGTTCCCCTGCTGTGTAGTCGGCAACGTGTCCAGCACAAGCCACGCTGGCACAACAGAACAAAAGCTGCCACCAGTGCAGGCTTCGGCCTACACTCTGCTCCTCTCCTCCTCCTGCTGACCCTGGGCTCAAACACCGCTAGTTTTTGCCCGGAAGTGCTAGCTGCACAGAGAAAAACACCAGCCAATGTGTTAGTGGGGTTCAGCAACGCCAGCTGTTCCCCTGCTGTGTAGCCGGCAACGTGACCTGCAAACGCCATGCAGGCACAGGAACTGAAATTAAAAGGGAACCTGGCCCCACCCCCCCAGGTGTTTCTATGTATAACAGCCACCTAGTACAGCAGTACTGCTGCATTTGTACAAGGTGGCTGACTTTTTCTCCTTGCCCACGTGGAACTCAACACGTACAAAATGTGTCTCATTGAGACCATTCCACTGTCCCTGAGGTGTGACTTTCCTTTGTAATGATACGCAGCACCCCCCTTGGTAGCGTTTCCCGTCTTTTGTCATCATGGTTAGCTGGCTGCGCCTGTGCATCCGCCCTGCTAGAAACAACGCCCCTCGTTGTCATATTTATTTTGTCAGCGAGGGTGTGGTTTATGGGCACGAGCAGTGCATATGTTCGCCTGTCTTAACTCATCTCCTTCCGCCTTCTTCAGACTGTGCGGCCTCATGGCCGTGGTAGGCGATAAGGGATCAGCTGAGGCCGCCCAGTCTGGAGCAGGTGTAAGGACATGTGTAAGCGGCAAACCTATTTACTGCACAAGGCCACGAATCCCAGCCACGCAGTGTGATTTTTTGAAAACACACTGTGGGTCTGGGATTCATGTCCATCGCTAACCGCAACGGCCGACATGAAATGAGGTCAGAAGACAGGAAGCGCTCACAGCGCATGGCCAAGGGATCACAATAGCGCAGACTCCTGTACAGCAAATAACAACGCTCAGGAATCTGCGCCCAGTACCTAGGTGCAAATTTTGACACCTGTGCTGCGTCTCGTTAAAAAGACAAGTCACGCCTCCACAACTGTTTGACAGTATAATGGGCTAAATAGTGTACGTGTTTTAGTCAGCGTGTGCAAGGAGCAAAACAAATAGAGCAACCTTTTACTTGTGCAGCATTAATGCTGCACAAGGTGTGGCTCTTGTACCTTGCAACACCTGAGGGGGGGGTTAAAGGTAACCTTTGAAATTGGTTCAACTAGGCTTCGGCCTACACTCTGCTCCTCTACTCCTCCTGCTGACCCTGGGCTCAAACACCGCTAGTTTTTGCCCGGAAATGCTAGCTGCACAGAGAAAAACACCAGCCAATGTGTTAGTGGGGTTCAGCACCGCCAGCTGTTCCCCTGCTGTGTAGTCGGCAACGTGTCCAGCACAAGCCACGCTGGCACAACCGACCAAAAGCTGCCACCAGTGCAGGCTTCGGCCTACACTTTGCTCCTCTCCTCCTCCTGCTGACCCTGGGCTCAAACAACGCCAGTTTCTGCCCGGACATGCTAGCTGCACAGAGAAAAACACCAGCCAATGTGTTAGTGGGGTTCAGCACCGCCTGCTGTTCCCCCGCTGTGTAGCCGGCATCGTGTCCAGCACAAGCCACGCTGGCACAACCGACCAAAAGCTGCCACCAGTGCAGGCTTCGGCCTACACTTTGCTCCTCTCCTCCTCCTCCTGCTGACCCTGGGCTCTAACACCGCTAGTTTTTGCCCGGACATGCAATCTGCACAGAGAAAAACACCAGTCAATGTGTCAGTGGGGTTCAGCAACGCCAGCTGTTCCCCTGCTGTGTAGCTTGCAACGTGACCTGCAAACGCCACGCAGGCACATGAACTGAAATTGAAGGGAGCCTGGCCACCACCCCCAGGTGTTTCTATGTATAACAGCCACCTTGTACAGCAGTACTGCTGCATTTGTACGAGGTGGCTGACTTTTTCTCCTTGCCCACGTGGAACTCAACACGTACAAAATGTGTCTCATTAGAGACCATTACAATGTCCCTGAGGTGTGACTTTCCTTTGTAATGACACGCAGCACCACCCTTGTTAGCGCTGCCCGTCTTTTGACATCATTGGTTAGCTGGCTGCGCCTGTGCATCTCCCCTGCTCGAAACAACGGCCCTCGGTGTCTTATTTTTTTGGACAGCGAGGGTGTGATTGATGGGCATGTGCAGTGCATATGTTTGCCTGTGTTCACTCATCTCCTTCCGCCTTCTTCAGACTGGGTGTCCTCATGGCCGCGGCAGGCGATAAGGGATCAGATGAGGCCGCCCAGTCTGAAGCAGGTGTAAGGACATGTGTGAGCGGCAAACATATTTAGTGCACCAGGGCACGAATCCCAGCACCGCAGTGTGATTTTTTAAAAACACACTGTGGGTCTGGGATTCATGTCCATCGCTAACCGCAACGGCCGACATGAAATGAGGTCAGAAGACAGGAAGCGCTCACAGCGCATGGCCAAGGGATCACAATAGCGCAGACTCCTGTACAGCAAATAACAACGCTCAGGAATCTGCGCCCAGTACCTAGGTGCAAATTTTGACACCTGTGCTGCGTCTCGTTAAAAAGACAAGTCACGCCTCCACAACTGTTTGACAGTATAATGGGCTAAATAGTGTACGTGTTTTAGTCAGCGTGTGCAAGGAGCAAAACAAATAGAGCAACCTTTTACTTGTGCAGCATTAATGCTGCACAAGGTGTGGCTCTTGTACCTTGCAACACCTGAGGGGGGGGTTAAAGGTAACCTTTGAAATTGGTTCAACTAGGCTTCGGCCTACACTCTGCTCCTCTACTCCTCCTGCTGACCCTGGGCTCAAACACCGCTAGTTTTTGCCCGGAAATGCTAGCTGCACAGAGAAAAACACCAGCCCATGTGTTAGTGGGGTTCAGCACCGCCAGCTGTTCCCCTGCTGTGTAGTCGGCAACGTGTCCAGCACAAGCCACGCTGGCACAACCGACCAAAAGCTGCCACCAGTGCAGGCTTCGGCCTACACTTTGCTCCTCTCCTCCTCCTGCTGACCCTGGGCTCAAACAACGCCAGTTTCTGCCCGGACATGCTAGCTGCACAGAGAAAAACACCAGCCAATGTGTTAGTGGGGTTCAGCACCGCCTGCTGTTCCCCCGCTGTGAAGCCGGCATCGTGTCCAGCACAAGCCACGCTGGCACAACCGACCAAAAGCTGCCACCAGTGCAGGCTTCGGCCTACACTTTGCTCCTCTCCTCCTCCTGCTGACCCTGGGCTCAAACAACGCCAGTTTCTGCCCGGACATGCTAGCTGCACAGAGAAAAACACCAGCCAATGTGTTAGTGGGGTTCAGCAACGCCAGCTGTTCCCCTGCTGTGTAGCTTGCAACGTGACCTGCAAACGCCACGCAGGCACATGAACTGAAATTGAAGGGAGCCTGCCCCCCACCCACAGGTGTTTCTATGTATATCAGCCACCTTGTACAGCAGTACTGCTGCATTTGTACGAGGTGGCTGACTTTTTCTCCTTGCCCACGTGGAACTCAACACGTACAAAATGTGTCTCATTAGAGACCATTACAATGTCCCTGAGGTGTGACTTTCCTTTGTAATGACACGCAGCACCCCCATTGTTAGCGCTGCCCGTCTCCTGACATCATTGGTTGGCTGGCTGTGCCTGTGCGTCCCCCCTGCCCGACACAACGCCCCCCGTTGTCTCATATATTTTGACTGCGAGGGTGTGATTGATGGGCACGAGCAGTGCATATGTTCCCCTGTTTTCACTCCCCTCCTTCCGCCTTCTTCTGACTGTGCGGCCTCATGGCCGCGGCATGCGATAAGGGATCAGCTGAGGCCGCCCAGTCTGAAGCAGGTGTAAGGACATGTGTGAGCGGCGAACATATTTACTGCACAAGGCCACGAATCCCAGCACCGCAGTGTGACTTTAGGAAAAGCCACTGTGGGTCTGGGATTTATGGCCATCGTTAACCGCACCGGCCAACATGAAATGAGGTCATGAGACGGCCTGCACTAACAGGGTATTGCCAAGGGATAACACAAGAGCGCAGACTCCTGTACAGCAAATAACAACGCTCAGGAATCTGCGCCCAGTACCTAGGTGCAAATTTTGACACCTGTGCTGCGTCTCGTTAAAAAGACAAGTCACGCCTCCACAACTGTTTGACAGTATAATGGGCTAAATAGTGTACGTGTTTAATTCAGCGTGTGCAAGGAGCAAAATTAAATAGAGCAACCTTTGACTTGTGCATCATTAATGCTGTTCAAGGTGTGGCTCTTGTACCTTGCAACACCTGAGGGGGGGGTTAAAGGTAACCTTTGAAATTGGTTCAACTAGGCTTCGGCCTACACTCTGCTCCTCTACTCCTCCTGCTGACCCTGGGCTCAAACACCGCTAGTATTTGCCCGGAAATGCTAGCTGCACAGAGAAAAACACCAGCCAATGTGTTAGTGGGGTTCAGCACCGCCAGCTGTTCCCCTGCTGTGTAGTCGGCAACGTGTCCAGCACAAGCCACGCTGGCACAACAGAACAAAAGCTGCCACCAGTGCAGGCTTCGGCCTACACTTTGCTCCTCTCCTCCTCCTGCTGACCCTGGGCTCAAACAACGCCAGTTTCTGCCCGGAAATGCTAGCTGCACAGAGAAAAACACCAGCCAATGTGTTAGTGGGGTTCAGCACCGCCAGCTGTTCCCCTGCTGTGTAGTCGGCAACGTGTCCAGCACAAGCCACGCTGGCACAACAGAACAAAAGCTGCCACCAGTGCAGGCTTCGGCCTACACTTTGCTCCTCTCCTCCTCCTGCTGACCCTGGGCTCAAACAACGCCAGTTTCTGCCCGGACATGCTAGCTGCACAGAGAAAAACACCAGTCAATGTGTCAGTGGGGTTCAGCAACGCCAGCTGTTCCCCTGCTGTGTAGCTTGCAACGTGACCTGCAAACGCCACGCAGGCACATGAACTGAAATTGAAGGGAGCCTGGCCACCACCCCCAGGTGTTTCTATGTATAACAGCCACCTTGTACAGCAGTACTGCTGCATTTGTACAAGGTGGCTGACGTTTTCTCCTTGCCCACGTGGAACTCAACACGTACAAAATGTGTCTCTTTGAGACCATTCCACTGTCCCTGAGGTGTGACTTTCCTTTCTAATGATACGCAGCACCCCCCTTGGTAGCGCTTCCCGTCTTCTGACATCATTGGTTGGCTACTTGCGCCTGTTCGTCCGCCCTGCCTGAATAAAATGCTCCTCGTTGTCTTAATTATTTTGACTGCGAGGGTGTGATTGATGGGCACGAGCAGTGCATATCTTCGCCTGTCTTAACTCATCTCCTTCCGCCTTCTTCAGACTGTGCAGCCTCATGGCCGCGGCATGCGAGAAGGGATCAGCAGAGGCCGCCCAGTCTGAAGCAGGTGTAAGGACATGTGTGAGCGGCGAACATATTTACTGCACAAGGCCACGAATCCCAGCACCGCAGTGTGACTTTAGGAAAAGCCACTGTGGGTCTGGGATTTATGGCCATCGTTAACCGCACCGGCCAACATGAAATGAGGTCATAAGATGGGCAGCGCTAACAGGGCATTGCCAAGGGATAACACAAGAGCGCAGACTCCTGTACAGCAAATAACAACGCTCAGGAAGCTGCGCCAAGCACCAAGGCGTTATTTTGGACACCTGTGCTGCGTCTCATCAAAAAACCAAGTCACGCATCCACTACAGTTTTACTGTAGAATGGGGTAAATTGTGTATGTCTTTCATTCAGCGTGTGCAAGTAGACAAATTAATAGAGCAACCTTTCACTTGTGCAGCATTAATACTGCACAAGGTGTGTCTCTTGTACTTTGTAACACCTGAGGGGGGGGTTAAAGGTTTCCTTTGAAATTGGTTCAACTAGGCTTCGGCCTACACTCTGCTCCTCTCCTCCTCCTCCTGCTTCAACACGGGCTCTAACATCGCAAGTTTTTGCCCGCAAGTGCTAGCTGCACAGATAAAAACACACGCCATTGTGTTAGTGGGGTTCAGCAACGCCAGCTGTTCCCCCAGTGTGTAGCCGGCAAAGTGTCCTGCAAACGCAACGCAGACACAAAGCTGCCTCCAGTGCAGGCTTCGGCCTACACTCATCTCCCCCTGCTTACCCTTTGCTCCAACACCGCTAGTTGGGGCTCTAGGAAGACAATCTTTAATAGGCAAGGCAACGCATCCGGGTTCCAGCACCGCCAGCTGGTTCTCGGCAGTGTTCTTGTCACAGGTACTCCCTCGTGCCAAGCCTGGTTTCAGCACCGTCAGCTGTTTCCGGGTTGTGTCAACTTCACTGAGACGCCTATGCTTGCCCCGTCGTGGGGCGGTCGAGTTAGCCAACTCCAGGGTGCCTCCAGTTTAGGAGCTTCCTATGTGGGCTGCGTGAACTGGTAGTCAAGGCTGGTTCTGTAGTGCCAGTAGGCCCAGCTCCCCCTGTAGGACTGTTGGGGTTCGGTAACTGCGGCTGCCTCGCGGCCTAGCTGTTCTCTCCTCTCCTGTGGGCCTTGGGGTCCACCACCTGGTTCCAGCACCGTCAGCTGGTTCCGGGCCGAGCCTTTGGCTAAGGTGCCTCCTCCTGGGTATCCGAGTTCCGCCAACGCCAGGCGGTCCTTGGTAGTGCTTTTAAGCGCGGGCACCTACAGCTTAGTAACCGGGTTCCAGCACCGTCAGCTGGTCCTCGGTCGTGCCATTGGCTCTTGCACACTGGGGCAACGCATCCGGGTTCCAGCACCGCCAGCTGGTTCTCGGCAGTGTTCTTGTCACAGGTACTCCCTCGTGCCAAGCCTGGTTTCAGCACCGTCAGCTGTTTCCGGGTTGTGTCAACTTCACTGAGACGCCTATGCTTGCCCCGTCGTGGGGCGGTCGAGTTAGCCAACTCCAGGGTGCCTCCAGTTTAGGAGCTTCCTATGTGGGCTGCGTGAACTGGTAGTCAAGGCTGGTTCTGTAGTGCCAGTAGGCCCAGCTCCCCCTGTAGGACTGTTGGGGTTCGGTAACTGCGGCTGCCTCGCGGCCTAGCTGTTCTCTCCTCTCCTGTGGGCCTTGGGGTCCACCACCTGGTTCCAGCACCGTCAGCTGGTTCCGGGCCGAGCCTTTGGCTAAGGTGCCTCCTCCTGGGTATCCGAGTTCTGCCAACGCCAGGCGGTCCTTGGTAGTGCTTTTAAGCGCGGGCACCTACAGCTTAGTAACCGGGTTCCAGCACCGTCAGCTGGTCCTCGGTCGTGCCATTGGCTCTTGCACACTGGGGCAACGCATCCGAGTTCCAGCACCGCCAGCTGGTTCTCGGCAGTGTTCTTGTCACAGGTACTCCCTCGTGCCAAGCCTGGTTTCAGCACCGTCAGCTGTTTCCGGGTTGTGTCAACTTCACTGAGACGCCTATGCTTGCCCCGTCGTGGGGCGGTCGAGTTAGCCAACTCCAGGGTGCCTCCAGTTTAGGAGCTTCCTATGTGGGCTGCGTGAACTGGTAGTCAAGGCTGGTTCTGTAGTGCCAGTAGGCCCAGCTCCCCCTGTAGGACTGTTGGGGTTCGGTAACTGCGGCTGCCTCGCGGCCTAGCTGTTCTCTCCTCTCCTGTGGGCCTTGGGGTCCACCACCTGGTTCCAGCACCGTCAGCTGGTTCCGGGCCGAGCCTTTGGCTAAGGTGCCTCCTCCTGGGTATCCGAGTTCCGCCAACGCCAGGCGGTCCTTGGTAGTGCTTTTAAGCGCGGGCACCTACAGCTTAGTAACCGGGTTCCAGCACCGTCAGCTGGTCCTCGGTCGTGCCATTGGCTCTTGCACACTGGGGCAACGCATCCGGGTTCCAGCACCGCCAGCTGGTTCTCGGCAGTGTTCTTGTCACAGGTACTCCCTCGTGCCAAGCCTGGTTTCAGCACCGTCAGCTGTTTCCGGGTTGTGTCAACTTCACTGAGACGCCTATGCTTGCCCCGTCGTGGGGCGGTCGAGTTAGCCAACTCCAGGGTGCCTCCAGTTTAGGAGCTTCCTATGTGGGCTGCGTGAACTGGTAGTCAAGGCTGGTTCTGTAGTGCCAGTAGGCCCAGCTCCCCCTGTAGGACTGTTGGGGTTCGGTAACTGCGGCTGCCTCGCGGCCTAGCTGTTCTCTCCTCTCCTGTGGGCCTTGGGGTCCACCACCTGGTTCCAGCACCGTCAGCTGGTTCCGGGCCGAGCCTTTGGCTAAGGTGCCTCCTCCTGGGTATCCGAGTTCCGCCAACGCCAGGCGGTCCTTGGTAGTGCTTTTAAGCGCGGGCACCTACAGCTTAGTAACCGGGTTCCAGCACCGTCAGCTGGTCCTCGGTCGTGCCATTGGCTCTTGCACACTGGGGCAACGCATCCGAGTTCCAGCACCGCCAGCTGGTTCTCGGCAGTGTTCTTGTCACAGGTACTCCCTCGTGCCAAGCCTGGTTTCAGCACCGTCAGCTGTTTCCGGGTTGTGTCAACTTCACTGAGACGCCTATGCTTGCCCCGTCGTGGGGCGGTCGAGTTAGCCAACTCCAGGGTGCCTCCAGTTTAGGAGCTTCCTATGTGGGCTGCGTGAACTGGTAGTCAAGGCTGGTTCTGTAGTGCCAGTAGGCCCAGCTCCCCCTGTAGGACTGTTGGGGTTCGGTAACTGCGGCTGCCTCGCGGCCTAGCTGTTCTCTCCTCTCCTGTGGGCCTTCGGGTCCACCACCTGGTTCCAGCACCGTCAGCTGGTTCCGGGCCGAGCCTTTGGCTAAGGTGCCTCCTCCTGGGTATCCGAGTTCCGCCAACGCCAGGCGGTCCTTGGTAGTGCTTTTAAGCGCGGGCACCTACAGCTTAGTAACCGGGTTCCAGCACCGTCAGCTGGTCCTCGGTCGTGCCATTGGCTCTTGCACACTGGGGCAACGCATCCGGGTTCCAGCACCGCCAGCTGGTTCTCGGCAGTGTTCTTGTCACAGGTACTCCCTCGTGCCAAGCCTGGTTTCAGCACCGTCAGCTGTTTCCGGGTTGTGTCAACTTCACTGAGACGCCTATGCTTGCCCCGTCGTGGGGCGGTCGAGTTAGCCAACTCCAGGGTGCCTCCAGTTTAGGAGCTTCCTATGTGGGCTGCGTGAACTGGTAGTCAAGGCTGGTTCTGTAGTGCCAGTAGGCCCAGCTCCCCCTGTAGGACTGTTGGGGTTCGGTAACTGCGGCTGCCTCGCGGCCTAGCTGTTCTCTCCTCTCCTGTGGGCCTTGGGGTCCACCACCTGGTTCCAGCACCGTCAGCTGGTTCCGGGCCGAGCCTTTGGCTAAGGTGCCTCCTCCTGGGTATCCGAGTTCCGCCAACGCCAGGCGGTCCTTGGTAGTGCTTTTAAGCGCGGGCACCTACAGCTTAGTAACCGGGTTCCAGCACCGTCAGCTGGTCCTCGGTCGTGCCATTGGCTCTTGCACACTGGGGCAACGCATCCGAGTTCCAGCACCGCCAGCTGGTTCTCGGCAGTGTTCTTGTCACAGGTACTCCCTCGTGCCAAGCCTGGTTTCAGCACCGTCAGCTGTTTCCGGGTTGTGTCAACTTCACTGAGACGCCTATGCTTGCCCCGTCGTGGGGCGGTCGAGTTAGCCAACTCCAGGGTGCCTCCAGTTTAGGAGCTTCCTATGTGGGCTGCGTGAACTGGTAGTCAAGGCTGGTTCTGTAGTGCCAGTAGGCCCAGCTCCCCCTGTAGGACTGTTGGGGTTCGGTAACTGCGGCTGCCTCGCGGCCTAGCTGTTCTCTCCTCTCCTGTGGGCCTTCGGGTCCACCACCTGGTTCCAGCACCGTCAGCTGGTTCTCGGCAGTGTCTTTTGCTCTTGTACCTTCTGCTCCCCATCCTGGTTCCAGTACCGTCAGCTGGTTCCGGGCAGAGCCTTTGGCTTAGGTGCCTCCTTCTGGGTATCCAAGTTCCACCAATGTCAGGTGGTCCTTGGTAGTGCTTTCAGGCACGGGTACCTCCTGCTTAGTAACCGGGTTCCAGTAACGTCAGCTGGTCCTTGGTAGTTCCATTGGCTCTTGGACATTCGGCTACCCATCCGGGTTCCAGTACCGTCAGCTGGTTCTCGGCAGTGTCTTTTGCTCTTGTACCTTCTGCTCCCCATCCTGGTTCCAGTAACGTCATCTGGTTCCGGGCAGAGCCTTTGGCTTAGGTGCCTCCTTCTGGGTATCCGAGTTCCGCCAACGTCAGGCGGTCCTTGGTAGTGCTTTTTAGCACGGGTACCTCCTGCTTAGTAACCGGGTTCCAGTAACGTCAGCTGGTCCTCGGTAGTTCCATAGGCTCTTGAACCTTCGGGTAGCCATCCGAGTTCCAGTTCCATCAGCTGGTTCTTGGCATTTTCTCAGCCTTCTTGTACCTTCTGCTACATTTCCAAGTTGAAGACCCTAACGTCGACGACCCGGAAGACCACCCCGATGACGACGACCCGGAAGACCACCCCGATGACGACGACGGCGGAGACGACGACGGCGGAGACGACGACGGCTGAGACGACGACGGCGGAGATGACGACACTGGAGACGACGACCCTGGAGACGACAACATGGAAGACCGAGAAGCAGAAGAACAAGAGGCTGCAGAACAAAGAGCAGAAGAACATTAAGCATAAGACTTAATATCAGAGCAAAAGATATTATCTCAATTATATGCAGAAGAAGACTAAGCAGTGTATGGGGGTGAGTCCGTTCCTCCTCGTGGTGCCCCTGGATAAAGCCTGATGCTGCAGGCCAAACTGAACGCGGACAAATGTAACTTTTGTGACTGGCAGAACGGAAGGTGTAATCTTCCAACTTTTATAGATAACAACTACGGGAATGCCTGTCACAAATGAGAATATGATGAAGAAGTAGAATAGGAAGAATAATAACAGTGGAATAAAAAGAATATGTAGAATAGGAAGAATAATAATAGTTGAAGAAAATGAATATGAAGAATGTAATAAAAAAAAAAATAGGTAGAAGATGAAGAAGAAGATGAATAAGGTGAAGAAGTTGATGTCAAGGATGCTGATGATGATGAAGATGAAAGTGTGGGAAAAGAAAAAAAAAAAAAAGAAAAAAAAGAAGGGGAAGGGCGTGGAATAGTGAAACATCAATATCTGACAAAATAAAAAAAATTTACATACTCAATATCTTTTTCAATCCGAACTTCTTTAAAAAAAAAAAAAAAACATGCTATTCTATTTGATTGGACTAATCCTCATTGCCTTTAATGTCTCCGCCACCTCCCCCATACATCCTACATTATTCTTAGTTGTTTTCCTTCAGGTAGAATGAACCTACAAGGAAAGAAAGGGTTTATTTTAATTCCGATATTTTGGTCCCATTGACTTGCATTGGGATCGGGTATCGGTATCGGCGATATCCGATATTTTTTGAATATCGGCCGATCCAAACCGATACCGATACTTTCCGATATCGGAAGGTATCGCTCAACACTAGTAAATAACCATATCCCTCACCTGTCTGGTGTGATGACAATGCATAGTGTCCCATGCCTTAATCCAACTCTCTGACATCTGATTTTCAACATGAACTATGCCATGATGTGACTGTTCTGGCTGAAAACCAGGACACAATGAGCTGCAGTGAGTCCAGATCACTGTGAGTGACCCGATGAACTACGGTGACCTCAATGTGATCAGCTGACAATACAAAGGTGACATCAACCCCAACCATATTACCCTACTTGCCACCACCACAAGGCAAGTGGGAAGAGCGAGGCTAAGTGCCAGATTTGGCACATCTTGTGGATGTGTCATTTCTGGGGCAGCTGTGGGCTGTGGGTTTGTAGCCTAGGAGGGGCGGCAATATCTCTGGCCCCTTCCCAGGCTATTAATATCAACTAACAGATGTCTGTTTAGCCTTCACTGATTTGAATTTATAGGGAGACTCAAAGTCATATTTTTCTGGGGTCCAAATTCATCAGGAAAGGCTTGGCAAATGGCTGTGAGCTGTTGTTAAAGGGAATCTGTCACCTGAATCTGTCAAGATTGCCTTGCGCAGGCGTGTACTACGGAGGACAGAGAATGAACTTCAATCCAATATTGCGGCCAGCATGCAGCCAGCGGGTAAGGAAAGGGTGAATCAAACACCTGAAAACTCCGCCCATATGACCGAAAACCAGTCCCGCCATATTCAGGTGACAGGTTCCCTTTAATAGCCTTGGAATATTATAAAATATTGCTAATTTTCCCAGATTATTAATGTCAGCCCCCAACCTTGGGCTTTTCTACTGCTGGTTATGAAAATTGTGTGGGAGGGACACAACTGCTGCTGAGTACAACTCCCATCATTGCCGCCTGGTCGTGATAATCTCAGGGAGTCCAGGTGACAAAGATGAGAGCTGCCTTCTGCAGCTGATGCCTGGGAACTGCATAAATTGTACTGCTTTTCCCAGGCACCGGTACATGTCACACGGACTGCACACGGATGGCACATTGATGTGAATCATGGACAGCAAATGGACACATGGATGTCACATACGTACAAATGGATGGCACACGGACACAGACCACGGATCTCACCAGTACTCGTTTTCCTGTACAGGAATCACCAGAACATGTGAAGGAGGCCTAAGACTGTACAATGTTCCAATTACAATACTCTGTGGGGTGTGGCATGCATGGAGGTATTCTTCCTTAAAAGCTCTGGACATAAGGTTCACTGCTAATCTGTCACGACCACAAGGATCGCTACAGCAGATGGTACAACAAGCACCAACAACAGGATGGGAAAAAGGGGAGGAAGGCTCTAATAGTAGGGAACGAGGGATGGGACAACTCCTAACTCAGCCTGTGCCTGTCATTCCCCCCGCCGTCACGAACTGGGTTCCTAGCTGACACCTCACTTAACCCTGGCTAGTGCACTGGCAAGCAAGGACGCTAGCCTCACCACTGCAGATGATGCAAATACAGGTGATAGTGACAAGCACAAGACAGAAAGGGAAAATACATAAGTAACTTAGCTCCAGGCACCGCTGCCAAGCTCCACACTGCTGAGGATGCAGAAACAAGACCCTGAACTCCAGAGGAAGATGATTCAGCTCTGACTCCAGAGAGCTGAACAGTCCAGGGCTGGTCTACATAGAATCACTAACAGTTAGCTGATGCTCCATGTGAACTATTTAAAGGATGGTGGAAGTGGTCACCACCCACATCAGCTTACTTAGCAATTCAGCAGCTTGCAGCAAGGAAAACTGACATTAACCCATTCAGGCATTAACCCATGCTGGATTGTAACAGTACCCCCCTTTCAATGAGGGTCCTCCGGACCCTTAACACCAGACCTCACCGGAAACAACGTACGGTTAAGATTGCCTCAACCCACTAGGATTCACCTCCGCAGTCACCTGATCCTCAGATTTATGGCAAACACAGCCCGATGGTGACGGAAATAATGTAGGCTCTGAAGGCACTACAAGTCTACAGAGCACCAACCTGTGGAAGGCATTCAGCACCTGCAGTACTGGGGGTAACTCCAGTTGAAAACTCCTTGGGCTGAGAATGACCAACCCCTGATACAGCTCGATAACCCTAGAACTTCAGGTCTCAGATACGCAATTCCACTTGATGTTTTTAGTGGACACCCACCCGTACTGATTCACACACAGGTCTGGACCTGATCATTTATTTCCACACATACATTTGCCAAGAGACGCTAATTTCTTTGAGGAACACACAACAGAGGCGTCATCCTGTATCACCAAACTCATACCCTCACTACATTCAGGGGGAGACACCACGCTCCCCTGATCCCTCCTCCTGAGAGCACACTGAGACTCAGTGTTTTCTTGTGGTGAGGGTTGAGTCTTGCCCCTATTTCCTGGTAGCACCTTAGCTACCTCCACCGGAGAAGAAGGGGTAGGTTAATATTGTCTACGACTTGGGTCAGACTCCTCTGACTGAGAGGGACAGAGTCAATTGCATGAATGAAAATGGGTCTCGCCAGCTTCCTACTGATCAGACCATGGGTCTGAACAAAATGAGAATAAACTAGATTGACCCCAGCTCCACTATCCACAAGAATCTGTACCATCTCTGTCTCCCCACCAACCACTACTTTAGCAGAAATGGAAAACTGAGACGTGAAGGTGGAGGAAATGTACACACCCTGGTCACCTCCCTCCATATGACCATGAGAACGTGACTTTGGTGATGAAGTACCAACTTTGGCATGAGATGGGCAGATGTTAATGTAATGATCCATAAGATCACAGTAGAAACATGCCCCCATCACACAGTGAACAGCAGGCAACCCAGTTTGAGAAGAGACTCCTCACACCTGCTTAGGTTAGTCCATCTGCACCAGTGTGTCCTCCTCTCTAGAAAGAACAACAGGGGGTAGGTTCAGTGTATGTCTCTCCCTGAGGTGTCTATCCACCTGGAGAGTAAGGGCCATGGTGGCTTTCAATATCCAGGAGTGGCATACTGCACCAAAGTATCCTGAAGCCTAGCTGACAGACCCTGACAAATATGGTCCTAAGAGCAGGGTCATTCCACTGCATGTCTGTGGCCCATCTCTGAAACTCTGAGCAGTATTCCTCAGCCGGCCGGCCCCCCTGCTTGATCTTATGGAGTCAAGACTCAGCCAGGGAGATGCCATCAGGATCCCCATACAGCAGTGCCAATGTCATGAAAAACTCGTCCACCGACCGCAACTCGTCCACCGACCGATCAGCAGGGTGAAGGCCCAGGATTGGGGATCACCCTTAAGAAGGGAGACTATAATCGCTACATGCTGTTCCTCACTCCCTGAAGAAGGAGGGCAAAGCCTGAAATATATCTTGCAAGCCTCCTTAAGAACCAAAAATGTATCTCTCCCTCCAGAGAACCTGTCAGGGAGCTATATCTTGAGTTCTGGTTGAGCCAAGACATGAGCCGAAACCATGAAAACAGATACCTGCTGAAGCTGCTGTACCACCCGAGATCACAGCTCCATTAACTCATCTGTAAGGGTCTGGATCAGGTAAGCAAAAGGTTCTGCTTGCGCCATAGGTTCAGCGGAGGAATAGTACTGTTGGTGATAATGTCACGACCTCAAGAGTTGGTACAGCAGACGGCACAATATGCAGGTCCTTCCTCCCACTGCCATTACGAACTTAGTCCTTAGCTGACACCTCACTTAACTCTGGCTAGTGCACTGGCCGGCAAGGATGCTAGCCTCACCAATGCAGATGACGCAAACACAGGAAATAGTGACAAGCACGAGACAGGCAGTGAAAATAAATAAGTAACTTAGCTCCAGGCACTGTTGCCAAGCTCCACACCGCTGAGGACACGGAAACAGGACCCCGAACTCCAGACGTAGCTGATTCAGCTCTGACACCAGAGAGCTGATCACTCCAGGGCTGGTCTACATAGAATCACTCTATCACCAAAAGTCAGCTGATGCGTCATGTGACTAAAGGATGGTGAAGTGGTCACCACCCACATCAGCTGACCTATCAATTCAGCAGCTTGCAGCAAGGAAAACTGACTTTAACTCTTGCTGGCATGAAAGCAAAAAACAATGTTTAAATTAAAGCAGAGCCAGAGCTGTCATGAATCCAAAAACGGATTGTGACATAATCTCTGTTCTCTCAGCTTTCAGTGTAAAGAAGTCTTGTAGACATACGGCCACTGCAACCAATCACAGACTGCAGATAACTTTTTCAGAGTTTGGTTTGGTAGTGAACTAGCATTTTATTACCATGGGAGCAGCAAAATGTATGCACTTTTTTGTTTTTCTTTAGGCAGTTTACAGCAGTAAAGAAGCAGTAAGACCTGCTTCAAAACCTACATAGCTTGGTGCAGATTGACCCCTGGGGAATGTCTTGAATTATACACTGTTTAGAACATGTATGTGTACCATTTAAAATTTATAAGCTGAGACTTATACTTGTGTTGAGATATCCAAAGTTTTTTTTGTAAAAGATTCTGTGTGAATATGTGACAAAATTGTTTCAAGTGGTATTATGTGATATGAGCGATACCATTTAGCAACACACAGTCATTCTATGAATAAGGGCAGTTGCCAGAAATGCATCAGAAGATTTCAATATATTACCTGATCTAGTTTGTGGTTTTATGGATTTTGAATAAATATCTTTTATTTTTATCTACTTCTGTTTGGATGTACTGAAATTCTCAAATTTTGTCCATATGGCAACACACAGTAAACCTATGGATCCATGATATATATCTATAGTGCAGTCCATGCAGCTTTGCACAAGCATTACTTTGTGCAAATCCTAAGACACAACAAGTTTAGAAGCAAAAAAAAAAAACCTTTCTATTTATATGCAAGTTGTAATGCTCATGTTCCTTAATACATTTAAAACATAATAATTAACTTTATTTTTTTCTTTTCTTCACTTTTCCAGGCAGATGTTGCAACGCAAAATGAACAGTCTATACCCCTTACTGAAATAGAGATTGTAACAAATTCTTGAGATTGTGATAAGAAACCATAATGTGTATTTATGGCTTATTCTCCAAACAAACATACAATCATACAGGGAACGGTTATAATTAAACATAGTAGAAAGTCAATAGATAAATATGCAGATATTTGTAGAGGCTATCAGAACTAAAACATCAAATTTAATACAAAAGGAGAGTCTAAAGCATATACATGGACATATTCTGTTTGTCTCAGTCATAAGCCCTATATCTTTTTTATAACTATGACCCGTATCGGTCTATTTAAACTGGGTAGGATCCCAAGTAAAGGACTTCATATCAATACACGCAAATCGATTTGTGTGAAAAATCTAGCAATTTGCTGATCCCGGCAAATTTGAACATTTTGCAATACGATTTGCAAATATCATCTAAAATAGCTGCCCCATTTTACATATTGGAGAAGAGTGCATCAACCAAAGATGGCTCATGTGACATTTGGTTCTGCTCTGCCTCCTTCCCAATAAATTCTTCCAGCTATCACATGGTATAGCACATCCAATCAAGAAGGACTACTACAACCTGTAAAAAAACAGAAGCAGGGAATTCAGCTGCAATTCTGTGATGAATATACAGTGTGGCCATAAAGTCATGGTGCACTTTTATAGTTTACATTTTGGCGCCCTTTCTCTGGCCCAATCATATAAGACCTGTTCATGAGGAGAGATAACAAAAACCAATCAAACAACACAAACTCATTTAAGCTGTTGTTGAGCCCCCAGTCAGATTAACCCATGATAAGAAAAGAACAATCTTAATGAACATACAGGCAGCATTTCATCAAACAAATAATTGTCTAGTCGAAAGTCAACGAATAACTAGACATAATAATGGCTGCAGGACGTATCATAGGCCAATCGCGATAACAAATAGAGAAAAACCAGAGAACCAAAAAAGCTATCAAACAAAGGCCAAAAATATTAAAATTTAGAAAAAACTTTATTAAATACACAATATAGCAGGAAGTGGCAGTTAATTTGAAATAGATCACTCTATTTGTAATGACTCAATATAATAATAATATAGGTGTTTCACATTTTGTATTGAAGAACTGAAATAAATTATCTTTTTCATGATATTCTAATTTTTTGAGAAGCACCTGTTTAGCTCACTATGGCATTAACTATGACATTTCTAAAGCTGTGTTTGTGTTACAGAGCTTGCATACATTGGATACAGTCTTAAGGCCCCTTCACATTAAGCGACGCTGCAGCGATACCGACAACGATCCGGATCGCTGCAGCGTCGCTGTTTGGTCGCTGGAGAGCTGTCACACAGACCGCTCTCCAGCGACCAACGATGCCGGTAACCAGGGTAAACATCGGGTAACTAAGCGCAGGGCCGCGCTTAGTAACCCGATGTTTACCCTGGTTACCATCCTAAAAGTAAAAAAACAAACAGTACATACTTACCTATTGCTGTCTGTCCCCGGCGCTCTGCTTCTCTGCACTCCTCCTGTACTGTCTGTGTGAGCACAGCGGCCGGAAAGCAGAGCGGTGACGTCACCGCTCTGCTTTCCGGCTGACCGACGCTCACAGCCAGTGCAGGAGGAGTGCAGAGCACAGCGCCGGGGACAGACAGCGGTAGGTAAGTATGTACTGTTTGTTTTTTTACTTTTAGGATGGTAACCAGGGTAAACATCGGGTTACTAAGCGCGGCCCTGCGCTTAGTTGCCCGATGTTTACCCTGGTTACCATTGAAGACATCGCTGGATCGGCGTCACACACGCCGATCCAGCGATGTCTGCGGGAGATCCAGCGACGAAATAAAGTTCTGGACTTTCTTCAGCGACCAACGATCTCCCAGCAGGGGCCTGATCGTTGGTCGCTGTCACACATAACGATTTCATTAACGATATCGTTGCTATGTCACAAAATGCAACGATATCGTTAACAATATCGTTATGTGTGAAGGTACTTTTAGTAGACCTCAAAGTGTTATCATTCATCTCCTCAGGGCAATTAGAGGCTTTGTGGGACTTTCAATTTACATCCTGGACAAAGAAAATGTAACTTGTGATCTGATATAGCTGGTGCCCTGTTTGCCTCTCCAAAAAGTGTTTCTCATAGATCTTATTAGAGAAGGAGATTGGTTAAACCATCAAATGGAGTTCCTGTGTAGAACCCTTCTCTTGGCACAGACCACAGTTGCAGTATTTAATATACATTTTAATGTCCTGTCTGCATCTCAATGAAATACATAGCAATACAACACTGCTTCTTTAAATGTTTAAAAAAGAAGCAAATTTTTTTTTTGAAAAGTGTGGGATGCATCTTCCTCTCATACCTTTTTTGCTCCACACTGTATTTGTTTGTAGAATATCACAAAAAAGCAAATAGAGAGTTCTAACCATATGCAAAGACATATACAGCAAGTCACGTCATATAAACCTCATAATGACCTGATTTCTATTTGCATTCTTTAACTGTAATAATATGTCATTTCAAATGTTATTACTGCTTCTCACACATAAATGGTGCTCTATAATTTCACGAAAGAACATATTTGTCTAGTTTGTTTTGTTTGCACTTTTTTTGTACTGACCTTTCAGTGTTGTAATCCGACATTACTTTTTTGTTTTTGCAATGGTTTTACATATGTATTTTAGTAAAATGAACGAATAAATCTTTTACGTTTTTTTGCAATGCATTAAAGTGTTTTTAAAACAGGATAAAAAATATGGGCTGTAAACAGTTTGCAAATTTGGCATGTATTATACACTTATCTATTTTCCTGCTTTTAACACATCAGCTTTAAGAAATAACCATTTACTGTCTCATAAATCCCACTCACAAGTGCAATCGCAACAATAAAATCCATGTCATTCACATTGTTCTGCTGCTGCTTTGACATGGTCAAAAATGATGCAAAGTTGACTGTTATTTCATAAACACAATTGACAGTTTGTTTCTTTACTGCTTAACTGTATTTTAATAAGTACAGTACTTGTAAGCAATATCAAACATTGTTGGTAATTGTTCTGCTAAACAACATTCAGGAAAAAATTGATGGTAAAAGAATGTTTATGGAAAAACTGCACTTGGTTAACAGCATACCTTATTGGTTACTTCATCAAAACCATGTCACGATATCAATGTACTGGCCTTACCCTAAATGTTATAGCAATAGTGTGTATACTAAGGTCGGGTTTAGGATAAGAATATGGAAAAGTATCCATTTTTCATCTCTAACAACAGATGATTTTTCTTCTGTATGCAATCTGTATACTTATCTGTATCTTTATAATTGTAATGCATATTTTATGTATGGATGATATCTAGAGATGAGCGAATTTGATTGGGTCCTTGCTTATTCGGCAAGCTATAGCACTTCCTGAGTAAGCTGCAGCGAGAACCCGGATACCTGGAGCGCGCTGGCTGATCAGCTGTTCGGCTCCACAGCTGCATGTGTTGCGGCTGTGTCACAGTCACAACACATGCATGGAGAGCCCAACAAAGAGGCTCTCTATGCATGCGTCGTGACTATGACACATGCAGCTGCGGCACCAATCAGCTGACCAGCCGGCGCGCTCCAGGTATCCAGGTTCCCTCTGCAGCTTATTCGGTAAGCGCTATAGCTTGCCGAATAAGCAAGGACCCGATCAAATTAGCTCATCTCTAATGATAACCCATATGTGATTCATATTGAGCACCCATTAACTTATAATGGTCGAGTCTGAACCAATATATGGATCAAACTAGTGTATGCTGCGATATTTTACACACACACCATCGGTTCGCATATAAAACACGTTCATATGAAATAGTGCACTGACTTGCATTCACAGATTAAACTATAATTGGTGGTGGGTTAGCAATTGCACCCAGATCCAGGAGCCAAAAGGTCTGCTTGTCCCATATAAAAAGACTATTAATATTAAATGCTTGTAATGGTTGGAGTGCCTGTTAGATATTTTGCTTTGGGGCCCACAAGCTTCCAGCTACACCACTGATTGCATTGGTCAGTGTGCAGTCCGCATGCTACCCGTTTTGCACACAGAAAGAATCCAGACTGATACACTCATCTGAACAAGCCATAACAGATATTAACCTCAATGAGCTAAGATTTTAAGAGCCAAACATTGTGATGTTTGCCAGCTACAGTATATTCAATTTTATGTGTTTTATTTGCAAACAGGTGAGATCAAGTTCTGTGATCTTAGCTATACCTGGCTGAGATCATACAGTCCATCAGAGAAAACAGTGACTATCAAAACTGCTACTCCTAGTGAACTAAGCGATAAATTAATGGAATTGGGGTATCTGTCTCTACCTTGGGGTGCCGTCAGATTACATAGCAAAAGCTTACTAACAGATTTTAATAAAACCTAAGCTAACTAGAAAACAGGGCTCTTGAACCTGGAAATTGCGCACTGCAGACCTGTTTTGAATGGAGCAAGGTATATATGCTCTACTACCGATGCATTGTCTATGGAATGCTGGAAATGAAGGGGAGGCCGCTCCATTATGCAAAGACCAGTTCCTGGGATGCAGAGCTCAGTTTCCAGGATTAATTGTGGTGCCAAGTGATCAGTAAGTTATCACCTCAAGGCCCTCATTCACATCAGGTAGAAGTCATCTGAACTTATTGATTTTGTTGGGAATCGGCTGACCATCTAAGATGTATAGGTCCTTCCCTAGCCTTTCCCCATAGATGAAAAAGAGGGAAAGAAGGATCTGGCTGATTATTTTGTTCTCCATGGAAATTAGTCACTGTCAGGTGATTAGTTGATTTTGAAAGTGCCTCTCATAGAGCATGTCTGTGTATTGAGGAGACAGGAGAGAGAGCTGTATGCTGAACCATCATATGGTAGACAGCTATCTATACTCTGTCACCAGATGGCACAACTCACAATTAGTGGGGAGAAAGTCAAGGCATTGACTATATATCACATCACTCCTCTCAGTCACTGCGGAAAAATGTTATCTCTGAAAGCAACACTATTAGATTGAGTCAGTGTTGTGCATAGAATGTTCTCCCTAATAACAAATAACACAGGTCTGCAAAAACTAAAATTTCAAGAGCTGTTTTGGTTATTCCACGTAATTTTTATGTTTTTTAGTGCTCTCAATCCGAAAATGACCTTCAGTCATCACGTTTCCTGACAACTTAGGTAACTGTTAAATAAGGCAATACTGCCAAATAAATGAAAATAGACTTATAAAATTTATTTTTTAGTACACATTTTTCATGACATCATTTTTTAACTGAAATAAGCTCACTAACATCGATTTTTTTCCCTGTGAGACTTCTTTTGGTACATATATGCTTGTGAGTAGTATCTTGGATATTTCTCTGAAGCATCCAACAGTAGTCTGCCATCTTTGTAATACTCCATTTTTCCTGGTATCTTCTTTCCATCTCTTTAATGTCCTGGTGTAATCATTCACCTCGCTCTTCACTCACAGCTCTCAAATTTTCAGGAAAATAGTCAGGGTGGGAATGGAGGAAATGCACTTTCAAACTCATCAGTCAACCTAAAGCTTGAAATGCTTTCTGCATTCGGCCAACGATCTTTTTGTAGTCAGGATCATTTTTATTGCAGAAAAATTTGTCTTCAAACTCTTTAAATGCAATCTTTTTGAGGATCCATCTTGGTATTGACAAACTCTTTATCAGCTATAAGCCTTCTACAGTAATGTCTGGTCCGACGAACACATCTTCCTTCAATTTTGCCTCAGAGAGGCATGGAAACTTGGTGACCAAGTATATGAAGGATTTCCCATCTCTTGGAAGTGATTGTTAGGTTTTGAGTTCCCACCGCTCCACAGGGGGAATCTCGAACCATATCTCTCTGCAGTCTCTCATTCTCCTTAGCCAGAGAGAAGCCTGCTCAGCAGAGACGTCGGTCCCAGTGTCTAGCTCAAGCTGATACTGTGTATCTGGTTACTGCTGCCGTCCCAGGTTCAGCCATTGTAACTAGCATTGATCATTGTAACCGGCATGCTCCAGGGACTAAGTCCTGCTTTTCGTCTACTGAGCATGCCCGTGGGGTGGCCTATGATTGGAGGCCAGAGGTCACATGCTCAGGTCCTTTAGCAGCTCTGATTGGACCACTGGGAAGGTCCAGGAAGGCTGCATCTATGAAAGGTTTGCATGGCCGCTCGGCCATGCACTAGTATAAACCTAATATCGTGTGTGTGTGTGGATGCGTGTATGCTATCTGGTGAAAATTCCTAATGATCCCCTTCCTTAGTGTTGTATGTGGTTAGGTGTTTGGAGCTGACTAGCACCAGATAGTGCAATCCAGCACAAGATCACAAAATACTGCGTCATTTCGACAGCGTTCGCCAGTGCAGCGCCGTGCCCAGCTAGTGCGCTTTCCAGGTCCTAGTTAGGGTAGTTAGTGGCGTCCGCCAGAGCAGCGCTGTGTGCACCTAGTGCGCTAAATCTATTTTCAATTGGTTTTCCCTTGGCACTGCAGTTGCAGCGCCGAGCGCTAGTGGGTCAAGAGGACTCTAACCCTGTGTCCTTGGGTTAGAGTGCTGTGACCAAACACTAGCGTTCACTCTGCGGTATTGCGGCCCTGTGACACAACAGGGTTCGACTACTTACATACCGGGTGAAGATAACCCATGTGTGTACACATTATACCATCATATACTGTCCACCATTACAGAGCAGCAGGTGTCATCTCTGCATGGTTGACCCTGGGCTGCGAACGCACCTTATATCTTAATATTATTTGGTGCGTTCTGCCAGCCCTAACATTATACTAGCACCAGGGTCTGGCTAGTAATGGCGGATGAACAGCGACTACAGTGGTACATCCAGCAGCTGAAGGGCAGTTTGGCGGCTCTCGAGCGCACAACCTCAGCTGTGGATGTTACCGCAGTTGCTGTTCAGGCTGCTAGCTTGACTGCAGCTAGTTTGTCCACTGCCACCCCTGTTCCAACCTTATCCCACCTCTCGCTGCCAGATAAGTTTTCTGGTGATAGCAAGTCATGTAGGGGATCCGTGAGCCAGTGTGCTATACACCTTGAGCTCCTGGCTGAACGATTGCCCTCAGAGTGGGCCAAGGTGGGAATGATATTATCCTCCTGTCAGACAAGGCGTTGGAGTGGGCCACGCCGCTGTGGGAGCATGATGATCATGTGGTGCAGAGTGCTCCACAGTTCCAGAGCACTCTGAAACAGGTCTTTTTGGGACCTCGAGTCACCCAGGATATGGCACTCTAACTGCTGGCACTGACTCAGGGCTCGTCCATGGTCAGCCATTTTGCTGTCCACTTCCAGACTTTAGCATCTGAGCTGGAGTGGCCAGACAAAGCTCTTATCCCTGTATTTTGGAGGGGACAGGCTGACCATGTGAAGGACGCTTTGGCCAACTATGGAGATTCCCACCACACTGGAGGAGCTAATCTTGGTATCAACTCGCATCGACCTTCGTTTTAATGAGCGAAGGTTGGAGAGAGCCCAGTGTAGGCAGAGGTTTCAGCTGGCTTCCACCTTCGCCAAACCTCTGGAATCTCCAGTCCAGGCTTCTGAGCCACATGATCCCATGTAGGTGTCACGAACGGGATCTAAGTTCCAGACCGCTAGTGCACTCAAGGTCTGTCATGACTGCCGGCAGTCAGGACATCTTGCCTCAAGATGTCCTCAGCGGTCGGGAAAATGTCCCCGTTTAGTGACCATGGGAAGTGGTTCACTAGACACAACGGTGTTTTCCTCCAAACTGAATGATATCTTCAGGGATATGTTCACCACCTCGGTCATAGTCTATCTGGATGATATTCTCATCTACTCTCCTCCAGATATAGACTCCTATGCCAAGTTGGAGATGTGTGTGTTTGAGCAGGAGTCCTTGCCTTTCTTGGGCTATATAATCTCCACCCAGTTATTGGCCATGGATCCTGCCAAGCTACAAGCTGTGATGGACTGACAGTAACCCCATTCTCTTAAAGCGGTGCAGCACTTTATGGGGTTCATTAATTATTATCACCAGTTCATTCTCCACTTCTCAACTTTGGTAGCTCCCCTGCTTGCCCTCACGAAGAACGGAGCTAATCTCAAATTGTGGTCGGAGGAGGGCTCCAAGGCCTTCTTCTCTATGAAGTCACACTTTGCTAGCGCTCCCATTTTACATCACCCTGATGTAGAAAAACCTTTCATTATGGAGGTTGATGCCTCATCCATCGGTGCTGGAGCAGTCCTCTTCCAAAAGGATGCTCAAGATCAGAAGCATCCTTGCTTCTTCTCTAAGACCTTTTTAGGAATAGAGGAACTATTCCATCGAGGACTGGCCATGAAATTGGCCATTTCGGAGTGGAGACACCTCCTGAAGGGGGCTCGCTTTCCCTTTCAAGTGTACACTGACTACAAAAATTTGGTTTACCAACAAACTGCCCAGTGGCTAAATTCTCGCCAGGCTAGATGGTCTTAGTTCTTTTTCCGGGTCCACTTCACCCTCCAACCTGGGCTTCCATAACACCTCAGTAGTGCCCCAGGCTGATAGCCTCCATGCCACACCACATTGATGCAGTAATTGATGCAAAAGGAACCCGACCAAGTATTGAGTGCATTTACTGAACACACATTTCAGTAGGCCAACATTTCGGATGTCATTTTTTCAAGCTGGTGTAATAAAGTATTCTAATTTACTGAGATAATGACTTTTAGGTTTTCATTGACTGTAAGCCATAATCATCAACATTAACTGAAATAAACACTTGCAATAGATCACTCTATTTGTAATGACTCTATCTAATTTATGAGTTTCACTTTTTGTATTGAAGAACTGAAATAAATTAACTTTTTGATGATATTCAAATTTTTTTGAGAAGCACCTCTTTAAGTCACTATGGCATTAACTATCAAATTTCTAAAGCTGTGTTTGTGTTACAGAGCTTGCATACATTGGATAAAGTCTTAGCAGACCTCAAAGTGTTACACTCATCTCCTCAGGGCAATTAGAGGCTTTGTAGGACTTTCAATTTACATCCTGGACAAAGAAAATGTAACTTGTGATCTGATGGAGCTGGTGCCCTGTCTGCCTCTCCAAAAGTGTTTCTCATAGATCTTATTAGAGAAGGAGAATTTTGTGAGAAGCACCTGTACACCATGTTCCAAATTATTATGCAAATTACATTTTTCTTGGATTTTCCTAAATGGTCGGTGCAAATGACAGTCGGTCTAATAAAAGTCATGACACAAAAGCCACAAGTTACAGTGGCTTGCGAAAGTATTCAGCTCCCTGGAACGTTTCAACCTTTTCCCACATATCATGCTTCAAACAAAGATACCAAATGTAAATTAAATTTTTGGTGAAGAATCAACAAAAGTGTTACACAATTGTGAAGTTGAACAAAATGTATTGGTTATTTAAAATTTTTGTGGAAATTCAAAAACTGAAAAGTGGGGCGTGAAATGTTATTCGGCCCCTTTAACGTAATACTTTGTTGTGCCACCTTTTGCTGCGATTACAGCTGCAAGTCGCTTGGGGTTTGTCTCTATCCATTTTGTACAATGACAGACTGAAATTCTTGCCCACTCTTCCTTGGTAAACAGCTCGAGCTCAGTGAAGTTGGATGAGATCGCTTGTGAACAGCAGTTTTCAGCTCTTTCCACAGATTCTTGATTGGATTGAGGTCAGGACTTTGACTTGGCCATTCTAACACCTGCATACATTTATTTGTTAACCATTCCATTGTAGTTTTTCCATTATGTTTGGGATCATTGTCTTGTTGGAAGACAAATCTCCGTCCCACTTTCAGGTCTTTTGCAGACTCCAACAGGTTTTCTTCAAGAATGGTCCTGTATTTAGCTCCATCCATCTTCCCATTAATTTTAACCATCTTCCCATTCCCTGCTGAAGAAAAGCAGGCCCAAACCATGATGCTGCCACCGCCATGTTTGACAGTGGGGATGGAGTGTTCAGGGTGATGAGCTGTGCTGCCTTTATACCAAACATATCATTTGGCATTGTTGCCAAAAAGTTCGATTTTGGTTTCATCTGACCAGAGCACCTTCTTACAAATGTTTGGTGTTTCTCCCAGGTGGCTTGTTGTAAACTTTAAACAACACTTTTTATGGATATCTTTGAGAATCGGCTTTCTTCTTGTCACTCTTCCATAAAGACCAGATTTGTGCAGTGTACGACTGATTGTTGTCCTATGGACAGAGTATCCCACCTCAGCTGTAGATCTCTGCAGTTCATCCAGAGTGATCATGGGCCTCTTGGCTGCATCTCTGATCAGTCTTCTCCTTGTTTGAGATGAAAGTTTAGAGGGACTTCCGGGTCTTGGTAGATTTGCAGTGGTATGATACTCCTTCCATTTCAGTATAATCGCTTGCACAGTGCACCTTGGGATGTTTAAAGTTTTGGAAATAATTTTGTATCCAAATCCAGCTTTAAACTTCTCCACTTCTTCACAGACCTGCCTGTTTTGTTCCTTGGTCTTCATGATGCTCTCTGTGCTTCAAAGAGAACCCTGAGACTAACACAGGGCAGGTGCATTTATACGGAGAGTTAATTACACACAGGTGGATTATATTTATCATCATTAGGCATTTAGGACAACATTGGATCATTCAGAGATCCACAATGAACTTCTGGAGTGAGTTTGCTGCACTGAAAGTAAAGGGGCCGAATAATCTTGCACGCCCAACTTTTCAGTTTCTGAATTTCCACAAAAATTTAAAATAGCCAACAAATTTCATTCAACTTCACAATTGTGTTCCACTTGTGGTTGATTCTTCACCAAAAATTTACATTTGGTATCTTTATGTTTGAAGCATGATATGTGGGAAAAGTTTGAAAACTTCCCGGGAGCCGAATACTTTTGCAAGGCATTGTACATGTTAACATAGGAACCCTTCTTTGATATCACCTTCACAATTCTTGCATCCATTGAACTTGTGAGTTTTTGGAGAGTTTCTGCTCCTATTTCTTTGCATGAAGTCAGAATAGCCTCCCAGAGCTGCTGCTTTGATGTGAACTTCCTCCCACCCTCATAGATCTTTTGCTTGATGATACTCCAAAGGTTCTCTATAGGGTTGAAGTTAGGGGAAGATGGTGGCCACACCATAAGTTTATCTCCTTTTATGCCCATAGCAGCCAATGACTCAGAAGTATTCTTTGCAGCATGAGATGGTGCATTGTCATGCATGAAGATGATTTTGCTCCTGAAGGCATATTTCTGCTTTTTAGGCCATGGAAGAAAGTTGTCAGTCAGAAACTCTATATACTTTGCAGAGGTCATTTTCACACCTTCAGGAACCTTAAAGGGCCCTATCAGCTGTTTCCCCATGATTCCAGCACAAAACATGACTCCTCCATCTCCTTACTGACATTACAGCCTTGTTGGGACATAGTGGCCATCCACTACTCCATCCACTCCATCCTTCTGGACCATCCAGGGTTGCTCGACACTCATCAGTGAACAAGACTGTTTGAAAATTAGATTTCATGTATGTCTGGGCCCACTGCAACCGTTTCTGCTTGTGAACACTGTTTAGGGGTGGCCGAATAGTAGGTTTATGCACCACAGCAAGCCTTTGACGGATCCTACACCTTGAGGTTCGAGGGACTCCAGAGGCACCAGCAGCTTCAAAAAACTGTTTGCTGCTTTGTAATTGTATTTTGGCAGCTGGATTTGTGGCAGAAACCTTCCTCAGTATGCCTTTATCTGCATGAACTGTGTCTGTGCTCTGTTTCAGTCACACATCTATTCATAGTATGATGATCACTCTTAAGTTTTCATGAAATATCTAATGTTTTTATACCTTGTCCAAGGCATTGCACTATTTAACACTTTTCAGCAGCAGAGAGATCCATTTTATCTCCTATATTGTTTCAAACCTGTGGCCTGCATAATAATGTGGAACATCATTTTTAAGTAGTTTTCATTTAATTTGAATCACCTGGAAAAATAATTATCACATGTGTTTAAGATTGAATTAAGTAATTCGTTGAGCCCATTGAAAAAAAAGCAATTAAATCTTTATGACACTTAAATCCAACTTGCATAATAATTTGGAACACAGTGTATGTGCAGGGAGTTGGAGTATAATTTGCATCAGATAAGACTAGCTGGGAAGAGAAGCTGTGAAGGCACAGGGAGGCCGTGTAAAGTAAGGCAGTATGCATATGTGTTGATAGGGTAGTATGGTGATGCTACTGAGTTTCGCAGATAAAATAAACTTTTAAAACTGAAAAATGCATTTTGAGCAAACTACTTTTGGTTGATAAGCTATGCCAATGTTGTTTACACTGAAAGAACAAAGCAAGAGAAGATGTTAGAGGGATTAATGAATTAGTGGGCGGCTGATTCAGATTTGAGCCTCCACATAGTCAGGAAAATTATATTTCAAAAGGTTCAGAAGCCTTCAGGGGTGATAATGATAGGAAGACGTATTGAAGAAGCTATAAGTACAAGAAATAGGACTTGAAATAGGTCTTGCGGAGGACGTAGCAAGCACAGTTGCAATTCTAAACGGGGAAGGAGTGGTCTGAGGGTCTTTTGATGAATTTACTAATAATTTAAAGAGCAAGTTAATTTACAACAGTCCTACCCCTATTTGTTTTCTGTAAAACATTATAAAACATTACAATGCAAATTTATTTTATGGCAAATGTTTAGGAATTCACTGTACTCTGCAAATTTAAACATACAATTTGCACAGATTACTGAAAATGGTCCCAAAACTTTACACATTATAGAATACTACATCAGCCAAAGAGGGCTAATTTGACCTTGGGCATAGCCAAGTGTGATTACCCATTTCATTGCAGATATCTCATCACATGGTATAGCAAAGCCAATAAGGAGGGGCTATCATAGCCTGTATAATAGCATAAGCAAGAAATACGGCAGCCATTTTTTATGGTGAATCTGGATTGTGAGAGGATGTCACAGCTCCCATACAGATAGGGAAAGAGATCCACACAATACTTGACCCTTTCCCAATATTTGTAGTACATGTACATCATGATCGGAAACCAATGCAGTACATGCACGTCATGGCAATCGCCCACGCACAAGAGGCTATGAGCCAGCAATCGCCGCCAGGTGTCAACTGATATTGACATCTGAAACCAGGCTCTCAGTGCCAGGAGTGGTCCCGCAGTGCTTCCGACACTTTAACCCCCAATCGCTGCAATCGAACTCGATTGCAGCATTTAGCGAGTAGGCAGAGGGATAAGAGCACTTCTGCCATTGGATCGCGGGGTCCCTATCTTTGCCATGATGACCCGATGTCATCATGACTACATCAAGGTCACCAAGCACTAGGAAGTTAGGTCACGTGCAGTGCATGATCCAACTAACTTGTGTCTGCAGGGGCTGACAGTATATAAAGGTATAACAATGCACCTGCATTGCTATACCTTAAAACTGCAATCAGAATGCAGAAAGTGAAAGTACAATAGTGGGAATAAGTAAAAATTAAAAAAAAAATTACAAAATAATAAAAAAGAAGTAAAAGTATATTGTTCCCATAAATAAATATTATTATGAAAAAAAACAAAAAATAAAAGTACACTTTTCTGGTATCGCCATATCTAGAACTACCTGACCTATAAAACTGTCCCACTAGTTAACCCCTTTACAAAAACACCATAAAATATAAATATTAAAAAGGGCACAAAACAATGCTTTATCATTACACCGCTGAGCAATAAGTGGAATAAAACACGATCAAAAAGACGAATGTAAATATAAATAGTCCAGCTGAAACCGTCATCTTTCCCACAAAAAAAAAGCTGTCACAAAGCTCCAGAAAAAAGCTATAGCTCTCAGACTAAGGTGATGCAAAATAATTAATTTTTTTCTATAAAAGTTTTTATTGTGTAAAAGACAAGTGCTAAAACATAAAAAAACTATATAAATTTTCCTTATCAGCTATACCATACGTGGAACGGCATTAAAAAAAAGCCCAAAAACTAGTGATGAGCGAGTATACTCATTGATTGGGTTTTCCAGAGCATGCTCGGGTGGTCTCCGAGTATTTCGGCATGCTCGGGAATTTAGTTTATGTCGACGCAGCTGCATGATTTGCGGCTTCTAGACAGCTTGCATACATGTGGGGGATTCCCTAACAAACAGGCAACACCCACATGGATTCAGCCTGTCTAGCAGCCGCAAATCATGCAGCTGCGTCGACATAAACTAAATCCCCGAGCATGCTGAAATACTCATAGAAAACCCAAGCATGCTCGGGAAAACCGAAGCAAGAAGTATACTTGCTCATCACTACCAAAAACCAATTCCTGCTTTGGGTTTTCATTTATTCTGCCTCTCAAATATTGGAATAGAAAACAATCAAAAAATGTCATGAGCCCAAAAATAGTGCACATAAAAATGACAACTCGTCCTACAAATTTTGGGGTCTATCTTCTCCTGGTATTCTGGTGAAAATAAAAAAATGGTGCTAAAATAACATTTTTGTGGGAAAAATGTGATTTTTTTTATTTTCACTGCTCAACATAAACTTTTGTGAAGCTGCTGGGGGTTCAAGGTGCTCACCACACATCGAGATACAATCCTTGAGGGGTCTAGCTTCCAAAATGGCATAATTTGTGGGGGGTTTCCACTTTTTAGGCACAACAGGGACTCTCAAAATGAGACATGACACCAGCAGACAATTCCATCAAAGTCTGCATTCCAAAACTTCACTCCTTTTCTGAGCCCTGCCATGTGCCTAAACAGTATTTTACAATTGAGGTGTCTGTACTCAGGAGAAAATGTACAACAAATGGTATGGTTTCTTCTATTAATTTTGTCAAAATGCTAAATTTGGGGCTAAAAAATGTTCTTGTGGGGAAAATGTGATTTTTTTTAATTTTTCACAGCAAATGTTATAAACTACTGTGAAGCATCTACTACTGTGCTCACCACACAACGAGGTAAGTTCCCTGAGGGGTCTAGTTTCCAAAATGGTGTCACTTATGGGGGAACTCCAAACGGGACATGGCGGTCACTAATTATTGCAGCAAATATTGCATTCAAAAAGTCAAATGTTGCGCCCAAGTCATTGCCCAAGTGTCTAGAGCTTTCCCTTGATGTGAGCTGCCTTGCACAAGAGACAGCAGGGGTTCCTAGCTCTGCTCCTCCTTGCCTTCACTAACACGCGGCCTCTAATTCTCTGGCCATATGGCAAATTTCTGTTTTTTGGGGAATTATGTACTTATCCCAAGGGTGGGGCCACTTCAGGAGTGGGAAGAGAGATCTCTGGATAATCTATCAAGCCTGAATTAATAAATCCAAAATGGAATCTCCGTCGTCCCTCACAGTAATATTTTTGGTATTAACCGCCCCCTCTCTCCTACTACTGGATAAAATATAAATGCACTATTGGTGAATAATAAAACTTTCACAATACTCCTATATCCTAGCGCCCTGTAAATTACCCAGAAGAAGCTTCTATGTTCTCAATGGGTTTGCGTGGGTTTCCTCCGGGTACTCTGGTTTCCTCCCACATTCCAAAGACATACTGATAGGGAATATAGATGGTGAGCTCCAATGGGGACAGCGTCAATAATGTTGGTAAAGTGCTGTGAAATTAATGGCGCTATATAAGTGAGTAAAATAAATAAATACAAAATTAATAAATAATTGTGCTATTTTCTGCTGTGTTACAGATACAGTGAGCTACAGGTCAGAATTAATCAGCATGGAATTTTGAAAAATGATTAACCGCTTTCTGGTCTCGGACGGGATAGTACATCCGAGGTCAGATCCCCTGCTCTGATTCGGGCTCCGGCGGTGAGCCCGCATCAAAGCCGGGAAATGTCAGCTGCTTTAAACAGCTGATATGTGCATGCAATAGCGACGGGTGGAATCACGATCCAACCACCGCTATTAATTAGTTAAATGCCACTGTCAAACGCTGACAGCGGAATTTAACTACCGCTTCTGGCCATCAGGCCGGAAATGAGCGCATCGCCGACCCCTGTCACATGATCGGTGGTCAGCGATGCATCGGCATGACAATCGGAGGTCTATGGTTGTTGAAGCGAGCTTGCTGTGAGCGCCACCCTGTGGTCGGCGCTCATAGCAAGCCTGTAATTCAGCTACATAGGAGCGATCTGATGATTGCTCCTATGTAGCTGGGCCGAACTAGTTGTGCCAGCTTCAAGCCTCCCATGGAGGCTATTGAAACATGAAAAAGTAAAAGAAAATGTTTAAAAAATATATAAAAAAATAAACGTTTAAATCACCCACCTTTCGCCCCATTCGAAATAAAACAATAAAAAAATCAAATATACACATATTTGGTATCGCCGCGTTCAGAATCGCCCAATCTATTAATGAAAAAAGGATTAACCTGATCGCTAAATGGTGTAGCAAGCAAAAAAATTTGAAACACCTGAATTACGTTTTTTTTGGTCGCCGCGACATTGCATTAACATGCAATAGCAAGCGATCAAAAGAACGTATCTGCACCAAAATGGTATAATTAAAAATCTCAGCTCGGCACATAAAAAATATGCCCTCACCCAACCCCAGATCACAAAAAGTGAAGACGCTACGGGTATCGGAAAATAGCGCAATTTTTTTTAAGGAAAGTTTGGAATTTTTTTTCACCTCTTAGATAAAAAAGAACCTAGACTAGTTTGGTGTCTATGAACTCATAATGACCTGGAGAATCAAAATAGCAGGTCAGTTTTAGCACTTAGTGAACCTAGCAAAAAATAACCAAACAAAAAACAAGTATGAGATTGCACTTTTTTGGCAATTTCACCACACTTGGATTTTGTTTCCCGTTTTTTAGTACAGGACATGGTAAAACCAATGATGTCATTCAAAAGTAAAACTCTTCCCGCAAAAAATAAGCCCTCACATGGCCATATTGACGGAAAAATAAAAAAGGTATGGCTCTGGGAAGGAGGGGAGCGAAAAACTAACACGGAAAAATGGAAAATCCCAAGGTCATGAAGGGGTTAATATGACAAAATGACATTCAAGGGTAGACATTCACTTTGATCCTGGAGTTCATCTTTAAGCTTAAACATTGCAAAGTTAAAAACTGTATTTACTTTAATATTGTTTCTATAAAGATTATGCAAATCAAATTTGTAGAAGTGACTATTTTATGGGCATAAAACTTTTTATCTCCTTTCACTTGTAACTATCGTCATATCCTTAACAATACAAACAGTACATAATTAATACTGTAGCTTCAGAGCCTACTGTATATTTTTCCAGTCAATGACATGCTCAAGGTCCCTTGTTGCCTACTGTTTGACCTTGGTTTTAAAAGCATAGAAAGATACAAGATACAACCTTGTAACTGGAAATCACTCCATCAAGAATAATTCCAGCAATCTAATGCAGAAAGAGAACATACACATTTAGTTTTGTCAAATCAATTTGCTTCATAAATCTGTCATTTAAACAGTTTTTAGAATCAGGACAATAATGTGAATGTCATTCATGACTTTGAAAATATATAACATTTTAAAGATCATTTGCCACGGTTCCTAATTGTGAAATCCATTAAAGTTGTGATATGATTGTAAACCTTGCTTCAGTTCTGCATTTATGCCCCATTGGCAGATATGGTACAGAAAATGAAAAAGGCAGGGATAATAAACAGCGCTGATATAAATGTTAGTATCTTGTTACTTTTATACAGTATATACACAAGTGCTTCTCACAAAATTAGAATATCATCAAAAAGTTAATTTAAATAAGTTCTTCAATACAAAAAGTGAATCTCATATTATATAGAGTCATTACAGAGTGATCTATTTCAAGTGGTTATTTCTGTTATTCTTGATGATTATGGCTTACAGCGAATGAAAATCCAAAAGTCATTATCTCAGTAAATTAGAATATTTTATAACACCAGCTTGAAAAATGATTTTAAATCCAAAATGTTGGCCTACTGAAAAGTTTGCTCAGTAAATGCACTCAGTACTTGATTGGGGCTCGTTTTGCATCAATTACAGCAACAATGTTGCCGGCCATGAAGGCGATCAGTCTGGGACACTGCTAAGGTGCTACGGAAGCCCAGGTTGCTTTGATAGCAGCCTTCAGCTCATCTGCATTGTTGGGTTAGATGTCTCTCATCCTTTTCTTGACAATACCCCAAAGATTAGACTATGGCGTTATGGTCAGGCATGTTTGCTGGCCAATCAAGTACAGTGATACTGTTGTTTTTAACCCCTTAGTGACAGAGCCAATTTGGTACTTAATGACCGAGCCAATTTTTACAATTCTGACCACTGTCACTTTATGAAGTTATAACTCTGGAACGCTTCAACGGATCCTGCTGATTCTGAGATTGTTTTTTTGTGACATATTGTACTTCATGTTACTGGTAACATTTCTTCGATATTACTTGCGATTATTTATGAAAAAAACGGAAATATGGCGAAAATTTTTAAAATTTTGCAATTTTCAAACTTTGTATTTTTATGCCCTTAAATCAGAGAGATATGTCACGAAAAATAGTTAATAAATAACATTTCCCACATGTCTACTTTACATCAGCACAATTTTGGAAACAAAATTTTTTTTTGTTAGGGAGTTATAAGGGTTAAAAGTTGACCAGCAATTTCTCATTTTTACAACACCATTTTTTTTTAGGGACCACATCACATTTGAAGTCATTTTGAGGGGTCTATATGATAGAAAATAACAAAGTGTGACACCATTCTAAAAACTACACCCTTCAAGGTTCTCAAAACCACATTCAATAAGTTTATTAACCCTTAACGTGCTTCACAGGAACTGAAACAATGTGGAAGGAAAAAATGAACATTTAACTTTTTTTTGCAAACATCTTAATTCAGAACCATTTTTTTTATTTTCACATGTGTAAAAACAGAAATGTAAACATAAATTTTGTTAAGCAATTTCTCGTGAATACGCCAATACCCCATATGTGGGGGTAAACCACTTTTTGCGCGCACCGCAGAACTTGGAAGTGAAGGAGCGCCGTTTGACTTTTTCAATGCAGAATTGGCTGGAATTGAGATTGGACGCCATGTCGCGTTTGGAGAACCCCTGATGTACCTAAACAGTGGAAACCCCCCACAAGTGACACCATTTTGGAAACTAGACCCCTTAAGGAACTTATCTAGATGTGTGGTGAGCACTTTGAACCCCCATGTGCTTCACAGAAGTTTATAACGTAGAGCCGTGAAAATAAAAAATCGCATTTTTTCTACAAAAATGATCTTTTTGCCCCAAAAATTTTATTTTCACAAGGGTAACAGGAGAAATTAGACCACAAAATTTGTTGTGCAATTTCTCCTGAGTACGTCGATACCCAATATGTGGGGGTAAACCACTGTTTGGGCGCACCGCAGAGCTTGGAAGAGAAGGAGTGACGTTTTACTTTTTCAATGTAAAATTGGCTGGAATTGAGATCGGACGCCATGTCGCGTTTAGAGAGCCCCTGATGTGCCTAAACAGTGGAAACCCCGCACAAGTGACACCATTTTGGAAACTAGACCCCTTAAGGAACTTATCTAGATGTGTGGTGAGCACTTTAAACCCCATGTGCGTCACAGACGTTTATAACGTAGAGTCGTGAAAATAAAAAATCAAATTTTTTCTACAAAAATGACATTTTTGCTCCCAAATTTTTATTTTCACAAGGGTAACAGGAGAAATTAGACCACAAAAGTTCTTGTGCGATTTCTCCTGAGTACGTCGATACCCAATATGTGGGGGTAAACCACTGTTTGGGCGCACCGCAGAGCTTGGAAGAGAAGGAGTGCCGTTTTACTTTTTCAATGTAGAATTGTCTGGAATTGAGATCGGACGCCATGTCGCGTTTGGAGAGCCCCTGATGTGCCTAAACAGTAGAAATCCCCCACAAGTGACCCCATTTTGGAAACTAGACCCCCCATGGAACTTAACTAGATGTGTGGTGAGAACTCTGAATGCCCAAGTGCTTCACAGAAGTTTAGAATGCAGAGTCGTAAAAATAAAAAATATTTTTTTTTCCACAAAAAAGATTTTGTAGCCCCCAAGTTTTTATTTTCACAAGGGTAACAGGAGAAATTGGACCCCAGAAGTTGTTGTCCAATTTATCCTGAGTACGCTGATGCCCCATATGTGGGGGTAAAATGCAAGTGACTAGCACACTCCAAAAGTGTTGTGATGCAAAGTGGGGGTTTTATTTACATACAGTATTCACAAACGTTTCGGTCGTTACTGGACCTTCATCGGTGTGCTGAAGGGAAATATACAGTGGGGCAAAAAAGTATTTAGTCAGTCAGCAATAGTGCAAGTTCCACCACTTAAAAAGATGAGAGGCGTCTGTAATTTACATCATAGGTAGACCTCAACTATGGGAGACAAACTGAGAAAAAAAAATCCAGAAAATCACATTGTCTGTTTTTTTAACATTTTATTTGCATATTATGGTGGAAAATAAGTATTTGGTCAGACAAACAATCAAGATTTCTGGCTCTCACAGACCTGTAACTTCATCTTTAAGAGTCTCCTCTTTCCTCCACTCATTACCTGTAGTAATGGCACCTGTTTAAACTTGTTATCAGTATAAAAAGACACCTGTGCACACCCTCAAACAGTCTGACTCCAAACTCCACTATGGTGAAGACCAAAGAGCTGTCAAAGGACACCAGAAACAAAATTGTAGCCCTGCACCAGGCTGGGAAGACTGAATCTGCAATAGCCAACCAGCTTGGAGTGAAGAAATCAACAGTGGGAGCAATAATTAGAAAATGGAAGACATACAAGACCACTGATAATCTCCCTCGATCTGGGGCTCCACACAAAATCCCACCCCGTGGGGTCAGAATGATCACAAGAACAGTGAGCAAAAATCCCAGAACCACGCGGGGGGACCTAGTGAATGAACTGCAGAGAGCTGGGACCAATGTAACAAGGCCTACCATAAGTAACACACTACGCCACCATGGACTCAGATCCTGCAGTGCCAGACGTGTCCCACTGCTTAAGCCAGTACATGTCCGGGCCCGTCTGAAGTTTGCTAGAGAGCATTTGGATGATCCAGAGGAGTTTTGGGAGAATGTCCTATGGTCTGATGAAACCAAACTGGAACTGTTTGGTAGAAACACAACTTGTCGTGTTTGGAGGAAAAAAGAATACTGAGTTGCATCCATCAAACACCATACCTACTGTAAAGCATGGTGGTGGAAACATCATGCTTTGGGGCTGTTTCTCTGCAAAGGGGCCAGGATGACTGATCCGGGTACATGAAAGAATGAATGGGGCCATGTATCGTGAGATTTTGAGTCCAAACCTCCTTCCATCAGCAAGGGCATTGAAGATGAAACGTGGCTGGGTCTTTCAACATGACAATGATCCAAAGCACACCGCCAGGGCAACGAAGGAGTGGCTTCGTAAGAAGCATTTCAAGGTCCTGGAGTGGCCTAGCCAGTCTCCAGATCTCAACCCTATAGAAAACCTTTGGAGGGAGTGGAAAGTCCGTGTTGCCAAGCGAAAAGCCAAAAACATCACTGCTCTAGAGGAGATCTGCATGGAGGAATGGGCCAACATACCAACAACAGTGTGTGGCAACCTTGTGAAGACTTACAGAAAACGTTTGACCTCTGTCATTGCCAACAAAGGATATATTACAAAGTATTGAGATGAAATTTTGTTTCTGACCAAATACTTATTTTCCACCATAATATGCAAATAAAATGTTAAAAAAAACAGACAATGTGATTTTCTGGATTTTTTTTCTCAGTTTGTCTCCCATAGTTGAGGTCTACCTATTATGCAAATTACAGACGCCTCTCATCTTTTTAAGTGGTGGAACTTGCACTATTGCTGACTGACTAAATACTTTTTTGCCCCACTGTATACAGAGAAAGTGACATCCAATGTATAAAAAAAGAACAATATATGAAAATAAACATAAACAAAGAAACAGAAAAAAACAAAAGTATATACATCACATGGAAGAATACAGTCATGATTGAAAATAATAGAACACAACTCCAATAAAGAGACATCAAACAAGATAGTCGAGATATGAAGGCTGCACAGATTGAACGTATGCGAAAAAAGATAAGGTAGTGTATCACGGAGAAAAATGAGGGGTTACGGTAGGAGGGGGTGGTGGGGTGGGAAAACATAAGGAAAAAAAAAAAAAAGAGAAAAACCTACCTAATATACTAGTATGCTTAGAGAAGCCCCGAGTAGCAAAGTTAGATTGCATCTAAAAAGAGAGGTCAATATGCGAAGTTGAAGTGATAATAAGAGTGAATAGATAGGCTATGTGAAAAACTGACAGGGCGTATGGTGTATAATATGTAGTAGAATCCACCTACCAATAAGAAGCCTGAAGACATATAGGTCGCGGGGGAAGGCACAAGCCGCAGAGATACAATGGTGTGTCACAAGTGTATCTGTACAAGTGTATATATACTTATACACATAAGTGTATCTGTACAAGTGTAATAATTGTATCATACAATTATTAGGTTCTGTGAACATATAACCCAAGCCCATTCCCTCACACTCAGGGCGGGCAACACTTTGATAGATATATAAACATACTACTCAGCTAAGTCGGTAAACAAGACCGAATGCTGAGTAAACAAGTGTCTTATACTTATTTAATATAAAAAGTTACAACTTTATTGAAAGACATATTACATATAAAAAATGATAAAACAATACCTCACAACCACAATAAACAAAGTAGCTGACAGGTTGACGCCTGAACAATTGTTGCTAAACAGAGAACCCGTAATAAGAACGACCAATTTTAATTATAATAATGTTTATATGCATAGACCAACCTTGAATTTAATTGTTTATGCAGACATGTCCCCTGCTATAGGTAAATCAATAAATAGTTGGTGACACTAATATCATCACTATAATACTTCTATATACAAGTAATGAGCTAGTCTGCTATACATAATGTTTCTATAACTAAGTATAACCGGCAACAGATGCCTGCAACTAAACGCCCCCAGGAGGAAGCTGTTGCGAAACGCGCGTCGGGGTCTGACAAGGAGTAGCGTGCCACGCGGCCGCTAGCAGAGATTTCCCAATATTGAGGTAATATGCATTTAACTGAGTTGTTTTAGTGGTGTTTAGTTGCAGGCATCTGTTGCCGGTTATACTTAGTTTTATCTAAGGGTTAATTGTGAGAGCACATGCAAGCTAGAGATCTGTGGGCATATGTATATGTGAGCAGCAAGTGAATTTGGTTTATGCTGCACGGTAACTGAGCCCTGTTTATGTACAAAGGATCTGTGCTTTTTATCCCTCATAGAGTTAGTGTTTCTTTGTTATAATATTGGACTCATTTAGTAGTCACCTATTGTTATGTAGACACTTTAGCCGGCTACTGTTTGTTATTGCTGTACAGCAGACTAACTCATTCCCTGTATATAGAAACATTATGTATAGCAGACTAGCTCATTACTTGTATATAGAAGTATTATAGTGATGATATTAGGGTCACCAACTATTTATTGATTTACCTATAGCAGGGGACATGTCTGCATAAACAATTAAATTCAAGGTTGGTCTATGCATATAAACATTATTATAATTAAAATTGGTCGTTCTTATTACGGGTTCTCTGTTTAGCAACAATTGTTCAGGCGTCAACCTGTCAGCTACTTTGTTTATTGTGGTTGTGAGGTATTGTTTTATCATTTTTTATATGTAATATGTCTTTCAATAAAGTTGTAACTTTTTATATTAAATAAGTATAAGACACTTGTTTACTCAGCATTCGGTCTTGTTTACCGACTTAGCTGAGTAGTATGTTTATATAATTATTAGGTTCTGTAGAAGGACGTAGATCTGGGGATTTATTATGATGGAATATAGGCTGAACTGGATGGACAAATGTCTTTTTTCGGCCTTACTAACTATGTTACTATGTTACTATGTATGTTACTAACTGCAGGAGAGAGGAAGGTGTGACATATATGGCACTGTGAACCGCTGGTACTATATGGGCATGTGCTACGGAGGACCCACCTGCTGGATGGAGCAGGAGCCACGCGGAATGTACTGCCAGTATGGGCTGCAAAATAGTGCGCATGAGGTAGAAACAAGCTACTGAGATAGGGTAGTGTGTCACGGACTGACACTATCTGCGGAAGAAAGGATAGTGTGACGCATATGGCACGGTGACACGCTAGTACTGTATGGGCACAAGATGCAGGGGACTCACCTGCGGAATGAAGCAGGAGGCACGTGGTATGTACCGCCAGTATGGGCTGCAAAATAGTGCTCAAGGGGTAGGCACAAACTATGGAGATAAGATAGTGTGTCACAAACTGACGCTGTCTGCAGAGGAAAGGATAATATGACACCTATGGCACAGTGGACTGCTAGCACTATATAGGCATATAATGCAGAGGACTCACCTGCTGAATGAAGCAGGGGCCACACGGTATATACCGCCAGTCTGGGCTGCAAGAATAGTGCGCACTATCTGCATAGAGGGAGAAAGGACGTTTCATGTGTGACAGGCTGGACTGCTACAATGGAAAGCATGTAGAGCATGTGGTGCATAGAACTTACCCGCCTCATCAGCAACAGGAAGCACGCGGTGTCCACCGCAAGTGCAGGCTCAGGACGGTGCGCTCGGGACCTGCCTATATAGTAGCAAAAGGAGTCGGAAGGGGCGGGGAGAGGTGACGAGGGTGTCACATGACCAGAAGGGGTGGTGTGCAGTGATACACTACCTTATATTTATTCACATACGTTCAATCTGTGCAGCCTTCATATCTCGGCTATCTTGTTTGATGTCTCTTTATTGGAGTTGTGTTCTATTATTTTCAATCATGACTGTATTCTTCCATGTGATGTATATACTTTTGTTTTTTTCTGTTTTTTTGTTTATGTTTATTTTCATATAGTGTTCTTTTTTTATACATTGGATGTCACTTTCTCTGTATATATTTCCCTTCAGCACACTGATGAAGGTCCAGTAACGACCGAAACGTTTGTGAATACTGTATGTAAATAAAACCCCCACTTTGCATCACAACACTTTTGGAGTGTGCTAGTCACTTGCATTTTACATAAAGGCTTGGGAACCTATGACCGTGCACCTCCTCCTTTTGGCTGTGCTGAACATTTTCTATATAACCATATGTGGGGGTAACCCACTGTTTGGGCGCATGGCAGAGCTCAGAAGGGAGGGAGCACCATTTGACTTTTTGAGCGCAAAATTGGCTGTCGTGTTTGGAGACCCCCTGATGTACCTAAACAGTGGAAACCCCCCAATTCTAGCTCCAACCCTAACCCCAACACACCCCTAACCCTAATCCCAACCTGATCCATAATCCTAATCACTAACCCTAACGATAATCACAACCCTTACCCCAAAACAACCCTAATGTCAACCCTAACCATAACCCTAATCAAAACCCTAAATCCAACACACCCCTAATCCTAATCTCAACCCTAACCTCAAACCTAACCCTAATCCCAATACACCCCTAATCACAACCCGAACCTTAACCCTTAATCCCAAACCTAACCCTAATCCCAAGCGTAACCCTAATGCCAACCCTAACCCTAATACCAACCCTAATCCAAACCCTAACCCTAATCCCAACTCTAACCCTAACCTTAGCCCCAACCCTAGCCCTAACTTTAGCCCCAACCCTAACCCTAGCCCTAAGGCTACTTTCACACTTGCGTCATTTGGCATCCGTCGCAATCCGTCATTTTGGACAAGAAACGGATCCTGCAAATGTGCCCGCAGGATGCATTTTTTGCCCATAGACTTGTGTTGAAAAACTACATCCGCTGCCCACGTTGTGCACAATTTTCACAACGTGCGTCGGTATGTCGGGCCGATGCATTGCGACGGCCCCGTACCGACGTTAGTGTGAAAGAAGCCTAACCCTAAATTTAGCACCAACCCTAACCCTAAATTTAGCCCCAACCCTAACCCTAAATTTAGCCCCAACCCTAAATTTAGCCCTAACCCTAACCCTAAATTTAGCCCCAACCCTAACCCTAAATTTAGCCCTAACCCTAGCCCTAACCCTAGCCCTAGCCCTAACCCTAGCCCTAACCCTAGCCCTAACCCTAACCCTAACCCTAACCCTAGCCCTAACCCTAGCCCTAACCCTAACCCTAACCCTAGCCCTAACCCTAGCCCTAACCCTAGCCCTAACCCCAGCCCTAGCCCTAACCCTAGCCCTAACCCTAACCCTAGCCCTAACCCTAACCCTAGCCCTAAAACTAGCCCTAACCCTAACCCTAATTTTAGCCCCAACTGCTTTTCCCCTGCCGGCCGGCAGATGGAGACAGATGGCGGGCGCACTGCGCATGCGCCCGCCATTTTCTTTTGCCCAGAAGATGCCGGCGGCCAGGAGGAGCAGCATGAGGACCCAGGGACACCGGTAAGTATGATAGGGTCCCCGAATTCCCCTATTTCTCTGTCCTCTGATGTGCGATCACATCAGAGGACAGAGAATTACACTTTGCTTTTTTTTTTTGCGGTCGCCGGTAAACAGTTAATTACCGGAGATCGCAAAACAGGGGTCGGTAAAATCAACCCCAATCATGCTCTTTGGGGTCTCGGCTACCCCCGGCAGCCAAGACCCCAAAGATTCTTCCGGGGCCGGCCGGCAGGCGCACTGCGCATGCGCCCGCCATTTTGAAGATGGCGGCGCCCACCGGGAGCTACGAGGAGAACCGGGGGAGATAGGTGAGTATCGGGGGGCTATCTGGGACCCCCTTTCTCTGTCCTCTGATGTGCGATCACATCGGAGGACAGAGAAATTAAAAAGAGATTGAATTTTTTTTTTGCGATCGCCGGTAAACGGTTAATTACCGGCGATCGCAAATGCGGGGTCGGTAAAAAAAACCCCGAATCATGTTCTCTGGGGTCTCGGCTACCCCCGGCAGCTGAGACCCCGGAGAAAATCCGACTCTGGGGGGCGCTATTCACTTTTTCCACAGCGCCGTTAATTAACGGCGCTGTGGTTTAAGTACCCTTAGCGGCCGCCGTTAAAAGGTGTATCGGCGGTCGCTAAGGGGTTAAACTGCCAGGTATTTGTAGTTTTGGCAATATGGACAGGTGCCAAGTCCTGCTAGAGAATGAAGTTTCCATCTCCGAAAGCTTGTTAGTAGAGGGAAGCATGAAGTGCTCTAAAATTTTATGGTAGACGTCTGCACTGACTTTGATCTTGATAAAACACATTGGACCTACACCAGCAAATGACATGGCTCCCAAAACCATCACTGATTGTGGAAGCATCACACTAGACCTCAAGCAGCTTGGATTGTGTGCCTCTCCACTCTTCCTCCAGACTCTGGGACATTGATTTCCAAATGAAATGCAAAATTTACTTTCATCTGAAAACAACTCCTTGGACCACTGAGCAACAATCCACTTCTTTTTCTCCTTGGCCCAGGTAAGATGCTTCTGGCATTGTCTATTGGTCATGAGTGATTTGATACAAGGAATTTGACACTTGTAGACCATGTCCTGGATACGACTGTATGTGGCTTACTATCTTTGTGAAGTGTGCAATTAATGCCTTCTGGACATCTGGCAAGACAGCAGTCTTCCCCATGATTGTGGAGCCAATTTAAACAGACTAAGGGACCTTTTTAAATGCTTAGAAAGCCTTTGAAGGTTTTTTTTGTTGATAATTCTTATTTATTGAGATAATGAAATGACTTTTATGGTTTCATTGGCTGTAAGTAAAAGTCATCAACATTAGTAGAAATAAACAAGTGAAATAGCTCACTCTGTTTATAATGACTCTATATAATATATGAGTTTCACATTTTGTGTGGAAGAAGAAAAATAAATTAACATTTTGATGATATTATAATTTTGTGAGAAGTACCTGTATGTCGCAACCTTACCCAGCAGCTTATGAACAATCTAAAGTCACCTTTACCTCCAATCTCCTCTCTCTCCTGTCCAGAATTAGCATATTCACATATTAATGAGACATTAGAAAGTGCTCTGGAATAAGCTGCACCTGCTACACCCAGAACAACCTGACAAAGATGATAACAAGCCTGGCACATGCTGCAAACATGCTTTCTACAGCAGTGATCCATGTGTGCTAAGCATCAGTGGAGATAATCACTTTAAGCAGAAGACTTCATCCACTATAAATTTGTGCTATGCTCTCCATCTGGCCAAATAAGCCTTTGTTACTGCTCTCATCTCTTCACTGTTCTTCTCTTCATTATCTGCCAATCCAAAACAAGCCTTCAACATTTTCCACTCTCCTCCTGACCCCTAAAGTGCAGGCCCTTGTCATGAATTTTAGTTCTGACAGTCTAGCCACTTATTTCCCCCCAAAATAAACCATATCTATCAGGACATTTTTGACCAATCCCCTTACAGTTTGGATCCCCTTTCCTCCAGCACCCCAAGTATACTTTCCATCTTTGAACCTGTCACAGAAGAAGATAACCAGACTCTTCACTTCATCTCACCTTACAACCAGTCCAATAACCAAATTCCCTCACGTTCCCTTTAGTTCAGTCCTAGCCACCCTCCTCTTCTCTCTCAAAGAAGGAAAGGTATCCAACAACAGATCCATCGGTGAAAATTTATTTTGAATTTTTTTTTTAATGCATAACATGATTAAAATTATGGTATAAAACCATATTTAGAATAGAGAGTCCTCAGTGGTTGATACCTTTTAATGGCTAACTGAAAAGATGGTAACAAATTGCAAGCTTTTGAGACTACACAGGTCTCTTCATCAGGCAAAGACTAAAACAAATTCTGAAGAATCACATATTTATGCACAACAAAGCACAGAGACAAAAAAAGAAGGGGGAAAACCATGGATAAGACAGGTGACATGAAGCAGAATTACCATGAGTGATAAACAGTTATGTCCATAAATATTGAGCCAGCTCTTAGAAAAGGATTGTTTTATTGTCCTCTGATTGTCCTCTGATTTAATGTCCACTGAGGACTCTCCTGATAAAGAGACCCGTGTAGTCTCGAAAGCTTGCAATTTGTTACCATCTTTTCAGTTAGCCATTAAAAGGTATCAACCACTGAGGACTCTCAATTCTAAATATTTTTCTATCTACTGGCTAACATGGTACCAATATATATATCTTTCCGGCATAAAACCATAGATTTAGAAAACAGGCAAGTAACCTGGGAATCTCATGGCCTTACGCATTTCAACTTGACTGGTTATTAATCAGAGTTCAGAGTGTTCTCCTCCTTTTCTCGCTGTATACTGTGCAATAGTGTACCTTCAGCAGATTTGGTTCCAGTACCATCTATATACTAATGACTCCTAATTACCCACATGTTCTGCCATCACCCCGACGTTAATAAAAAAAATATCAGGGATTGTCTTTTAGCTATCTCTAAAATGTCCTCACTATCTGAAACCGAATCTCTCCAAAATTTAACAACTCTGGTAACGTACATATATTCAATATTGCAATTTTCTCAGTGATTCAACCATTTTTCCCAAGCTGCATTCTCGTCACCTACATCTTAAAAACATCTCCTGAATTTGACCTTTTCTTCCCTTTGAAATGGGAAAACTCTTACTATCGCTCTTATTCGTTCTTGTCTGAACTACTGCAAATCTCTGCTAATCTATACTAATCTCACTCTAACCAAACTTTCTTCTCTCCAATTCTTCCTGAGTGTGCCAGCTAGGGTCATATTTCTGTCCAGCCGCTACTTCAATGCGTATATCTTGTGCCAGTTATTGCACTGGTTATCCATCGTAGTAGAATATAAACTTATCTCTTTTACCTGTAAAGCTCTCCAAATTTGTGCAACACCCTATTTCTCCCTCATTTTTGACTCTCTGTTTTGCAACTGATATGAAACCAACATCCTCCATAATCTGCACCTCCCACTTCTGTCTCCAAGATTTCTCTTTTGCTATGCCAGTTTTCTGAAATGCACCACCCTATACAATCCTATTAATACCTAGCCCCCACATTTTTAATCATACACTTCACTAATCTCCCTCTTCCCTGTTACCCCTTTCTAAATTTTCCTCAGAATCTGGTCCTTCTTATTCACCTGTCTCCACATCCTCCATGCACCCAATAGCACTTGGCAACTGCACTTAGACAGATACTTGCTAATGACTGGATCATGTAGCTTTATTTGAAAACTCCTATTTATTAAAATTATGAGCATACATGACAAACACTTTTTATTTACCTATTGTGTCTGTTAGGGCTGGCGGAACATACCAAGTAAATATTGAGATAATATAAGTGCGTTCGCAGCCCTGGGTCCACCGTGCAGGAGTGGAACCTGCTACTAGTAAATGGCAGCACTATATGGTGGTACAATGCCTGAATAGACACGGGTTCCGTCACCCGGTCTGTATAGGAGCAAACTCTGTTGCTTCACAGAGTCACCAGGATTAAGATAACGCTGTGCCCTGTTAACCTCACAGAGGATCACAGCTCACTAATAGAGCAGGTAGCATACAGTGGTCATACAGTCAGCAACAGCTCTCAAACAACTCCTCTCCGGAGGTGTCGGAATTCTAGTGGCTATACACCAGCCCTAAATTCAGACAAACAAACTCCTCTCCGGAGGTGCCAGAATTCAAGTGGCTATACGCCAGCCCTAAATTCAGACAAACAAACTCGTCTCCGGAGGTGCCGGAATTCTAGTGGCTATACACCAGCCAAAACAATCACACACACAAACTGCAGCGGTGGGAACTTGAGACCTAACAGTGTCACACCCTATTATCTTATAGGTTGTTAGCTTGCAAGCTGGCCACTCACTTATCCTGTAGCTGTTGAACTATGTGTTACTCTGTAATGTCTTTATTGTTTCTACATGTCCCCGCCTAACTGTAAAGTGCTGTGGGATATGTTGATGCTATAGAAATACAATTATTATTATTTAATTATTATTATTATTATGGTTGTATAGTGATAGGTGTATGCATAACATTTTGAGATGTGGCTTGTGTAGTAATATTTGCCTTAGTAATCTTTTTGGTCATTGTGACAGGCATTATATAAAACTTAAATAAAAACTGCTAAATTATTAGTAAAATGTTTGAATCATATTAACTTAATTTACTAGGGAACAAAATATATAATTTCTAGATAAATTAAAAAAAACTTGAAGAAGAAAAATAATCTCTTATTTTATGGCACCAGGGGGTTACAATATACTAGGATTAGTAAGGGTTAAAAAGTAATCAGAAAATGTTATCCAATCACTTATTGTTCTTTAAAGAGAAGCCAAGTAGGTTAATGTGACATTTTACATTAAATTTTATAAAGCTTCTCGGCCTTGCAAAGGACGTAAACATGCTGGATGTTTCATGTTACCGTAGTAACTAATAGCACATGTCCTTGTAAGCGTTACCGACTAGAAAAGTTGTAGACCTTTCAGATATTGAAAGTAAAGCTAAGTTTTTTTCCTTTTAATTTATTAAAGTACACGGTAGTTGCACCTTATCTTATCTATAAAATATTAATTGAAAGAAGACAAATTTGCATTGAGTAACAAATTTGTATGCATAGTAGAAAAAAAGGTTCAACTAAAATTGGATAAATTATTTTCTGTTTATAGCTGCTGAAAATAATGAATTAAATTATGCCCCCCCCAAATAATATTGTCATTACATTGACAAAATAATGATATCATAGAGTACCTTAAAACTTTTTATTAAAGGTGGTTAGAAAAATATTTAGAATTGAGAGTCCTCAGTAGTTGATACCTTTTAATGGCTAACTGAAAAGATGCTAACAAATTGCAAGCTTTCAAGACTACTCAGGCCTCTACATCAGGCATAGACTAACAGAAATTCTAGAGAATCACATATTTATGCACAAAACATCACAAAAAAACCCAAAAGCATGGATAAGACAGGTGACATGAAGCAGAATTACCATGGGTTATAAACAGTTATGTCCATAAATATTGGACCAGTTCTTAGATAGGGAATGTTTTATTGTCTTCTGATTGGGGTCTGGTTCTGTTGTGATGACCCCACATGGTCTGAAGGGCAAATTCCTTAGTTCCTTAGTTGATGTAAAAAGACCTAAATCCATGCGACACATTCATTCCTGCACTAAGACTGTCAAAGGTCATCATCAGTTTATATTCCCAGACTCTTCTGTATCTCTGAGATTTGAAGCTACGTTTTAATACAAGTAATTACATGTCCATAATGTTATGATTGGGAAGACAGAAATGTATTGCCACAGGTAGATCCATTCTTTTTTCTTTTAATGTATGTCGGTGAGAATTCATCATCCTTCAAATCTCAGAGAGACAGAAGAGTCTGGGAATATAAGCTGATGATGACCTTTGACAGTCTTGCAGGAATGAATGTGTCGCATGGATTTATGTCTTTTTACATCAACTAAGGAACTAAGGAATTTGCCCTTCAGACCATGTGGGGTCATCACAACACAACCAGACCCCAATCAGAGGACAATAAAACATTCCTTATCAAAGAACTGGTTTAATATTTATGGACATAACTGTGTAACTGTTTATCACCCATGGTAATTCATGTCACCTGTCTTATCCATGTTTTTTTGTTTTGTTTTTTTTCTGTGATGTTTTGTGCATAAATATGTGATTCTCCAGAATTTCTTTTAGTCTATGCCTGATGAAGAGGCCTGAGTAGTCTCGAAAACTTGCAATTTGTTACCATCTTTTCGGTTAGCCATTAAAATGTATCAACCACTGAGGATTCACAATTTAAAATATTTTTCTATCTACTGGCTAACACAGTGTTAAGTTTCGAGTTCCCGCCTCTGCACAGTGGGAATCTCGAACCATCTCTGCTGCAGTCTCCCATTCTTCTCCAGCCGCAGTGGAGTCTGCTCAGCAGTGACACCTGTCCCAGCAACTAGCTCAGGCTGGACATCTGTCCCAGTATCTAGCTCAGGCTGATACTGGATGACTGGTTACTACTGCACTTCCAGGCTCTGTCCTATAGCCAGCAATGTTCAGCATTGAGCAGGTCTTTCTGGGACTAAGTCCTACTTTTCCCATACTGAGCATGCCCATGGGATGACCTCCAATTGGAGGTCAGGGGTCACATGCTCAGGTCCTTTTGCAGCTCCTATTGGTCCATCTGGAAGGTCTTGTACCACTTCTGCTATAAAAAGTTTGCATGGCCTCTCGGCCATGCGCTAGTGTAAATTTGAAAACGTGTGTGTGTTGATGAGTGCAAGTTGTTCTTTAATCATCCCCTCCCTTGTGTATGACTGCTCGCGTAAGGTGGATGTCTGCTATCTAGTGCCTGGCTGAGCTATCAGCATTAAATTGCACAATAGTCTCCTGTAAGTCCCTACCCAGCCCGTCCGGGCCCCCATTAAAACCATCCTTGAGTGTGTCATTAATTTGGGCACGCCAAGTGGAATCCCGTGCCCGAAAGTCCATAATGGGCCTATTATGTAAGTCCTAGCCCATTAATAAAGTAATAAAACCCAGAGCAGTTTGTGGACAATTCCTCCCACATATTTTTGAACTCGTTGTCCATAATAGGGAATGATGGGAATACTTGGATACTCAAACCACGCGGGATAAGACCCCCTTCTAGGTATTTCTCAATGAAAGCGTGATTCCACCAGACTCTTGTTCTCTTTCTTAAAAGCTCTTTAAATTGCACAATAGTCTCCTGTAAGTCCCTACCCAGCCCGTCCGGGCCCCCATTAAAACCATCCTTGAGTGTGTCATTAATTTGGGCACGCCAAGTGGAATCCCGTGCCCGAAAGTCCATAATGGGCCTATTAGGAGTACACAGGCGGAATAGCTTTTTTCAGCGGAGGATGACAACTGTTATGAGAGGCTCACACAGTTACTAGGCCCAAGTAAGTAATTAGGCTAAATGCAGTTCAAAATTGGTAACAGGAGTACACAGGCGGCATATTTTTGTTCAGCGGAGGAGGACAACTGTTATGAGAGGCTCACACAGTTACTAGGCCCGAGTAAATAATAAGGCTAAATGCAGTTCAAAATTGGTTACAGGAGTACACAAGCGGCATAGCTTTGTTCAGCGGAGGAGGACAACTGTTATGAGAGGCTCACACAGACTTAGTATGCCTAAAATAAAAAAGTTGGCTACATGCAGTTCAAAATTGGTAACAGGAGTACACAGGAGGCATAGCTTTGTTCAGTGGAGGAGGACAACTGTAATGAAAGGCTCACACAGACTTAGTAGGCCTAAAATAAAAAGTAGGCTAAATGCAGTTCAAAATTGGTAACAGGAGTACACAGGCGGCATAGCTTTGTTCAGCGGAGGAGGACAACTGTTATGAGAGGCTCACACAGTTACTAGGCCCAAGTAAGTAAGTGGGCTAAATGCAGTTCAAAATTGGTAACTGGAGTACCCAGGCAGCATAGCTTTGTTCAGCAGAGGAGGACAACTGTAATGAGAGGCTCACACAGTTACTAGGCCCAAATAAGTAGGCTAAATGCAGTTCAAAATTGGTAACTGGAGTACACAGGCAGCATAGCTTTGTTCAGCGGAGGAGGACAACTGTTATGAGAGGCTCACACAGACTTAGTAGGCCTAAAATAAAAAAGTTGGCTAAATGCAGTTCAAAATTGGTAACAGGAGTACACAGGCGGCATAGCTTTGTTCAGCGTAGGAGGACAACTGTTATGAAAGGCTCACACAGTTACTAGGCCCAAGTAAGTAAGTAGGCTAAATGCAGTTCAAAATTTCTTAAGAGGAGTACACAGGCGGCATAGCTTTTTTTCAGCGGAGGAGGACAACTGTTATGAGAGGCTCACACAGACTTAGTAGGCCTAAAAGTACAGAATTCCACATGTGTTAATTCATAGTTTTGATGCCTTCAGTGTGAATGTACAATTTTCATAGTCATGAAAATACAGAAAAATCTTTAAATGAGAAGGTGTGTCCAAACTTTTGGTCTGTACTGTATATATAAAATATACACACACTATGTGTACACTGTATATGTGTATATGTACATTCTGTAATGTAGCAGAATCAAAACCCCTGGGAAGCTCACTTCTTATCTCTGCAACTTGCAGTTTCCTGTGCTGTGCTGCAGATTTCTGGAAAGAATTGAATTTTTATGTTTCTAAATAGCTTTCTCTCTTTCACTACATGTGCCACACACATACGGAAGCGAGTGTATTTACCAGGCAGATGATAGCTGTCATAAATCTCACAATCACGGATGGAGCAGAGCTCCGCTTGTGATTGTTAACCTGTTAAATGCAACTGCAATCACTAACAGCAGCATTTAACATGTGCCGCAATGCATGCGCACCATTAACTCTGCCCTTTGGTGTGCCCATGACGTCATCATTAGTGATGAGCGAATATACTCGTTACTCGAGATTTCTCGAGCATACTCGGGGGTCCTAGCAACCAGGCAACCCTCACATGTACTTATGCTGGCTATCAGATGTAAATCATTCAGCTGCAGCAAGAAAAATGAAAACTCTGAGCACTAAAAAATACTTGGAGGACCTCTGAGCATGCTCGAGAAATCTCGAGTAGCGAGTATATTTCCTCATCACTAGTCATCATGAATCACAAATGGGTTGCTATGACAGCTGAGGGTCAGCTGATGACCCCAGCGTCTGTCATCACAAAGCTCCTTTGTCAACTAGTGACATCACTGGTAAGTCAGTGTGCTACTTGTACACTTACACCATACACTATGTAGCAAATACAGAGCTCCTGTTTATAATGTCACCGGTGACCCCTGTATTACCTGTACATTGACACTGTGTACTATGTATAGAGCACCTGTGTATTATGGCATTTATGGTAATATTAATATTGTTTTTTTTTTATTATTGATTAGTATTGTAGTATTATGTCACTTTGTGGTGTTAATATGTGGTCTGGTCATGATGTGGTGGTATTTGACCCATACATGTGGTATTATTCGGTCACTATGTGGTGGTAATATGTAGTCTGGTCATTGAATGACAGTATTTGTCCCTTGTATGTGGTACTATTTTGTCACTATGTGGTGGTATTGTGTAGTCTGGTCATTGAATGATGGTATTTGTTCCTTGTATGTTATTATTTGGTCACTTTGTGGTGGTAACATGTGGCCTGATCATGGCGTGGTGGTATTTGTCCCTTGTATGTGGTATTATTCAGTCACTATGTGGTGGCAATATGTGGCCTTATCATGATGCAAGAGTATTTATACCTATATGTGATATTATTGGTCAGTTTAAAAAATGTAAGTGACAGATTCCCTTAAAGAAAAATAAATAAAACCATACCTAAAAATAGTATTGAATATTTTAACAAATGTTTAATAGGTTACATGTAAAGCGCCATGGAATAAATGGCGCTATAATAATAATAAATAATAATAATAATAATAATAGGTTAGAGTAGTGTAGGGCCCTGCCAGAAGAGTTTACCTTGTCGTGGTGGCAGGCTTAAAAGATCTTTTGTCCAGGGGCGTGGCCTGAGCTCTGGCGATGTAGGAGGTAAGAGCTCTGAGCTCCCATTAAAGAACCCAAAAAGCAACGAAAAAAATCCACAAGAGGCATTTATTTATAATTTTTATTGAGTTATTATCCCTCTACAACAGAATTGGAACATTTTACTGTCAAAAAATGCTTTCAATCAAGAATTTTTACTTCATAGAATGTAGGAGATAAAACCGGAGACAACATTTGAAAAGCGGAGTGATACCTTTACCTATTTTTATTTTTTTTTTCTCACACCAGAATTCAACTTTAAGGTCAGTGCTTGCATTTTCCACCTAAGAGCCAATTGGACAGTTATCCCTGGTCATTTGGGTGCCCATATTGCTGAGATTTCTTTTTATTTGGGTCTCTTGTGCACTGAAACAGCATTCTTCCCTATGGTGTAAAGGCGGAGGGATACCCACTTCATATATTTTTTGACTGTAGGATATAATTAAATTGATGACCAGTGCACCTAGTTTTCACTCAGTGGACAACTTAGATTTATCATCCTGTCATTTTGACACATATATCTGAAAGATTAGAGGTGGCACAACCGAGATTTACCAGTAAAACCCGGCTGGAATACTGCACAGCTTAATAGCATTCTCACCTGAGGTAGAAAGTAGTTCCAGCAGCTCCATTTGACTTACTGCGGCAAGCTCCTGCTTCAGCAAGATTATAGATCCAGGAGCGCTTCAGGTACCTGCTTCCACGCCGACCATCAATACAGATACATTGCTTATCTAAGATCAAAGGGGCTGAATTGTCTGAAGACAGAACACCGAAGGAGACTGCAATTTTGGAACACCAGAAAGGAGGAGGATAGTTTTTTTTTAACCCCTTTATGACATGGGACGTACTATCCCGTCGAGGTGGGGTGGCCCCTATGACAATGGACGGGATAGTACGTCCAGCGCGATCGGCGGCGCTCACGGGGGGAGCGCCGCCGATCGCGGCCGGGAGTCAGCTGTTTATCGCAGCTGACATCCAGCACTATGTGCCAGGAGCGGTCACGGACCACCCCCGGCACATTAACCCCTGGCACACCGCGATCAAAGATGATCGCGATGTGCCGGCGGTGCAGGGAAGCATCGCGCAGGGAGGGGGCTCCCTGCGGGCTTCCCTGAGCCCCCCGCAGCAACGCGATGTGATCGCGTTGCTGCGAGGGTCTCCTCACCTCCCTCCCTGCTCGAGCCCCGGATCCAAGATGGCCGCGGATCCGGGTCCTGCAGGGAGGGAAGTGGCTTCACAGAGCCTGCTCAGAGCAGGCACTGTGAAGCAGCCTGCACTGCTATCAGATCGGTGATCTGACAGAGTGCTGTGCAAACTGTCAGATCACCGATCTGTGATGTCCCCCCCTGGGACAAAGTAAAAAAGTTAAAAAAAAATTTTCAAATGTGTAAAAAAAATTAAAAAAAATATTCCAAAATAGTGAAAAAAAAAATATTATTCCCATAAATACATTTCTTTATCTAAATAAAAAAAAAACAAACAATAAAAGTACACATATTTAGTATCGCCGCATCCGTAACGGCCCGACCTATAAAACTGGCCCACTAGTTAACCCCTTCAGTAAACACCGTAAGAAAAAAAAAAAAAAACGAGGCAAAAAACAACGCTTTATTATCATACTGCCGAACAAAAAGTGGAATAACACGCGATCAAAAAGACAGATATAAATAACCATGGTACCGTTAAAAGCGTCATCTTGTCCCACAAAAAACGAGCTGCAATACAGCATCATCACCAAAAAAATAAAAAAGTTATAGTCCTGAGAATAAAGCGATGCAAAAATTATTATTTTTTCTATAAAATTTTTTTATCGTATAAAAGCGCCAAAACATAAAAAAATGATATAAATGAGGTGTCGCTGTAATCGTACTGACCCGAAGAATAAAACTGCTTTATCAATTTTACCAAACGCGGAACGGTATAAACGCCTCCCCCAAAAGAAATTCATGAATAGCTGGTTTTTGGTCATTCTGCCTCACAAAAATCAGAATATAAAGCGATCAAAATATGTCACGTGCCCGAAAATGTTACCAATAAAAACGTCAACTCGTCCCGCAAAAAACAAGACCTCACATGACTCTGTGGACCAAAATATGGAAAAATTATAGCTCTCAAAATGTGGTAACGCAAAAAATATTTTTTGCAATAAAAAGCGTCTTTCAGTGTGTGACGGCTGCCAATCATAAAAATCCGCTAAAAAACCCGCTATAAAAGTAAATCAAACCCCCCTTCATCACCCCCTTAGTTATGGAAAAAAAATGTATTTATTTCCATTTTCCCATTAGGGCTAGGGTTAGGGTTAGGGTTAGGGCTAGCGTTAGGGCTAGGGTTAGGGCTAGGGTTAGGGCTAGGGTTAGGGCTAGGGCTAGGGTTAGGGTTAGGGTTAGGGCTAGGGTTAGGGCTAGGGCTAGGGTTAGGGTTAGGGCTAGGGTTAGGGCTAGGGTTAGGGCTAGGGTTAGGGCTAGGGTTAGGGCTACAGTTTGGGTTGGGGCTAAAGTTAGGGTTCGGGTTGGGGCTAAAGTTACAGTTAGGGTTTAAATTACATTTACAGTTGGGAATAGGGTTGGGATTAGGGTTAGGGGTGTGTCAGGGTTAGAGGTGTGGTTAGGGTTACTGTTGGGATTAAGGTTAGGGGTGTGTTTGGATTAGGGTTTCAGTTATAATTGTGGGGTTTCCACTGTTTAGGCACATCAGGGGCTCTCCAAACACGACATGGCGTCCGATCTCAATTCCAGCCAATTCTGCGTTGAAAAAGTAAAACAGTGCTTCTTCCCTTCCGAGCTCTCCCGTGTGCCCAAACAGGGGTTTACCCCAACATATGCGGTATCAGCGTACTCAGGACAAATAGGACAACAACTTTTGGGGTCCAATTTCTCCTGTTACCCTTGGGAAAATACAAAACTGGGGGCTAAAAATAATTTTTGTGGGAAAAAAAAAAGATTTTTTTATTTTCACGGCTCTGCGTTATAAACTGTAGTGAAACACTTGGGGGTTCAAAGTTCTTACAACACATCTAGATTAGTTCCCTGGGGGGTCTAGTTTCCAATATGGGGTCACTTGTGGGGGGTTTCTACTGTTTAGGTACATTAGGGGTTCTGCAAACGCAATGTGACGCCTGCAGACCATTCCATCTAAGTCTGAATTACAAATGGCGCTCCTTCCCTTCCGAGCTCTGCCATGCGCTCAAACGGTGGTTCCCCCCAACATACGGGGTATCAGCGTACTCAGGACAAATTGGTCAACAACATTTGGGGTCGAATTTCTTCTTTTACCCATGGGAAAATACAAAACTGGGGGCTAAAAAATAATTTTGGGGGGAAAGATTTTTTTTTTTAATTTTCACGGCTCTGCGTTACAAACTGTAGTGAAACACTTGGGGGTTCAAAGCTATCACAACACATCTAGATGAGTTCCTTAGGGTGTCTAGTTTCCAAAATGGTGTCACTTGTGGGAGGTTTCTACTGTTTAGGTACATTAGGGGCTCTGCAAATGCAATGTGACACCTGCAGACCATTCCATCTAAGTCCTCATTCCAAATGGAGCTCCTTCCCTTCCGAGCCCTCCCATGCGCCCAAACAGTGGTTCCCCCCCACATATGGGGTATCAGCGCACTCAGGACAAATTGGACAACAAATTGTGGGGTCCAATTTCTCCTGTTACCCTCGGGAAAATACAAAACTGGGGGCTTAAAAAATAATTTTTGTGGGAAAAAATTTTTGTTTTATTTTTACGGCTCTCCATTATAAACTTCTGTGAAGCCCTTGGTGGGTCAAAGCGCTCAGCACACATCTAGATAAGTTCCTAAGGGGGTCTACTTTCCAAAATGGTCACTTGTGGGGGGTTTCTACTGTTTAGGTACATTAGGGGCTCTGCAAACGCAATGTGACACCTGCAGACCATTCCATCTAGTCTGCATTCAAATGGCGCTCCTTCCCTTCCGAGCCTTCCCATGTGCCCAAACAGTGGTTCCCCCCACATATGGTGTATCATCGCACTCAGGACAAATTGGGCAACAAATTTTGGGGTCCAATTTCTCCTGCTACCCTCGGGAAAATACAAAACTGGGGGCTAAAAAAATAATTTTTGTGGGAAAAAAATTGTTTTATTTTTAAGGCTCTGCATTATAAACTTCTGTGAAGCACTTGGTGGGTCAAAGTGCTCACCACACCTCTAGATAAGTTCCTTAGGGGGTCTACTTTCCAAAATGGTGTCACTTGTGGGGGGTTTCAATGTTTAGGCACATCAGTGGCTCTTCAAACGCAACATGGCATCCCATCTCAATTCCTGTCAATTTTGCATTGAAAAGTCAATCGGCGCTCCTTCCCTTCCGAGCTCTCCCATCCGCCCAAACAGTGGTTTACCCCCACATATGGGCTATCAGCGTACTCAGGACAAATTGTACAACAACTTTTGGGGTCCAATTTCTTCTCTTACCCTTGGGAAAATAAAAAATTGGTGGCGAAAAGATAATTTTTGTGAAAAAATATGATTTTTTATTATTACGGTTCTACATTATAAACTTCTGTGAAGCACATGGTGGGTCAAAGTGCTCACCACACCTCTAGATAAGTTCCTTAGGGGGTCTACTTTCCAAAATGGTGTCACTTGTGGGGGGTTTCAATGTTTAGGCACATCAGGGGCTCTCCAAACGAAACATGGCGTCCCATCTCAATTCCAGTCAATTTTGCATTGAAAAGTCAAATGGCGCTCCTTCACTTCCGAGCTCTGCCATGCGCCCAAACAGTGGTTTACCCCCACATGTGGGGTATTGGCGTACTCAGGACAAATTGTACAACAATGTTTGGGGTAAATTTTCTCCTGTTACCCTTGGTAAAATAAAACAAATTGGAGCTGAATTAAATTTTTTGTGAAAAAAAGTTAAATGTTAATTTTTATTTAAACATTCAAAAAATTCCTGTGAAGCACCAGAAGGGTTAATAAACTTCTTGAATATGGTTTTGAGCACCTTGAGGGGTGTAGTTTTTAGAATGGTGTCACACTTGGGTATTTTCTATCATATAGACCCCTCAAAATGACTTCAAATGAGATGTGGTCCCTAAAAAAAAATGGTGTTGTAGAAATGAGAAATTGCTGGTCAACTTTTAACCCTTATAACTCCCTAACAAAAAAAAAATTTGGTTCCAAAATTGTGCTGATGTAAAGTAGACATGTGGGAAATGTTACTTATTAAGTATTTTGTGTGACATATCTCTGTGATTTAATTGCATAAAAATTCAAAGTTGGAAAATTGCGAAATTTTCATAATTTTCGCCAAATTTCCGTTTTTTTCACAAATAAACGCAGGTACTATCAAAGAATTTTTATCATTGTCATGAAGTACAATATGTCACGAGAAAACAGTGTCAGAATCACTGGGATCTGTTGAAGCGTTCCAGAGTTATAACCTCATAAAGGGACAGTGGTCAGAATTGTAAAAATTGGCCCGATCATTAACGTGCAAACCACCCTTGGGGGAAAAGGGGTTAAAAAGCACCCAACATTGTAGGATCCTGTTTCCCTATCAACCAGATAAGAATCTCAAGGTGAAGACATTTTGAAACAATAAAGGCGACTCTGGTTGCCTGGGTGGTGTCTTGGGATTCAGTCCCATAAGGAATTGACGGCTTTCAGAGAACTTTAAAGGTTACTTGTACCTAGAATGCAAAGGGAGAGGATTTAGGTGTTGTATATAGACCATCTCATAAATAGTGCCTTATAAGTTTATACCTTATAGTTCCTATTTCATCTTGGTTAGTGACATCTAAGCCCCATATATATTTAATTAGGGGACTTATAAGTGTCCTATGATACATAATATTAATTAACTGCAGCTCAGAGCCTTGTTATTTTAATATATAACAATCTGGTCAGAGACTTTACTCCCTTTATCTTCTAATCCTACTGTCATCCATAGGCTCAGCTCTGTTACTCTCAGTTTGTTTGGGCAAATTTGAGCAATAGGAATCATTGTATTCTTTTCTTCATCCTGATTAAGGAATCAAGAATCTTCCTCCCATTGTATGTTACACAGGCTGTTTATTTAATCTTTAACCTCTTTCTTGGCTGGACATAAATCTCCTTACACTGCCACATCAAAGATTCTAGATCTAAAAGGTACATTACCCTATTTACTCTTTACAAAACTTGAGAGGCCTATGATGTAATTATCTGCCTACTTTAACTTGTAAGCTTCGCATGCTGAACCTTTGTGTGTAGTATCTTGTGTTTCAGGTTACCAACTTTATTTGTTTGACTGACAGCTATTCTTTTATCAATATATTGTATCATATAGCAATATTTACATGCAATTACCTGTATATTGAGTTCCAAGGGCTATATACTATAATTAATTGTATCATACTATTATATCTATCCAAGTGTCAATAAATGAGACCGACCAAAATGCAGACAGGAACAGGGAAAACAAAAAATAAATCCCAAACAAGTAGACAATCTCTACAAAGGGCTCACTCTAAATCTTATGAAGATTTCTTTAACTCACCTAGTCCTACTAGGTCAAGGTCCCCTGTTAAGTCAGGGGAACTAAGTTCTACATTTATTAAACAATCCTCATTCCTAACATACAGTAAAGCTACAAAGGAAGGGACTATACGAAAAAATTCAACATCCAAATTGCCAATAAACATGTCATCCCGTAAAGGAGACCCCAATGGAGTGTCAAAACTTCCAATTCTAAATACCATCTCACCTAATGAAATGGATACTTCCAGATCATTTAAAAGAAAAGGTCCTAGTGACCATGGGAGTAAAAATGACCCTTCCACTGAAGATTTGGACAATCAGTCTGATGACTATTCACCGAACAATAACCCAGACAGACAAAGAGTTAAAACAGATCACATAGAGGTGCCACCAATAGCAGAGATCCCACCTCCTTTAATTAACCTGGATGAATTTCTTAGTTCTAACAAGCCTGCCACTGAAGGTTTCTTGGCTAGCCTTTTTAGGTCATTTAATGAATCTATGAGGATAGGATTTGAATTACAGAGCAAAACCCTGCAGGAAACTTGCAACAATTTCATTCAAAGATTCGAGAAGAATGAAAAAAGTTTAACTCTTGTTGAAAAAGACACCATTTACCTTTCCAAACAGAATTCTAATCTTCAAGCTGAGATCCTTACCCTCAAAAATAAGTTAACAGACCTCGAAGATCATAGTCGAAGAAATAACTTAAAGATAAGAGGCATTCCTGAATCCGTCCCGCAAGGTGATCTCTCAAACTACACTAAAAATCTATTCAAACAACTGGTCCCCAATCTCTCTGACTTACAACTGAACATTGACCGTATCCATCGCCTGCCACGTCCTAAGGGGATACCCCAAGACAAGCCCAGGGATACTATCCTTAAGGTACCTTCACACATAACGATATCGTTAACGATATCGTTGCTTTTTGTGATGTAGCAACGATATCGTTAAGGAAATCGTTATGTGTGACAGCGACCAACGATCAGGCCCCTGCTGGGAGATTGTTGGTCGCTGAACAAAGTCCAGAACTTTGTTTCGTCGCTCGATCTCCCGTGGACATCGCTGGATCGGCGTGTGTGACACCGATCCAGCGATGTCTTCACTGGTAACCAGGGTAAACATCGGGTTACTAAGCGCAGGGCCGCGCTTAGTAACCCGATGTTTACCCTGGTTACCAGCGTAAAAGTAAAAAAAAACAAACATTACATACTTACCTACCGCTGTCTGTCCCCGGCGCTGTGCTCTGCACTCCTCCTGTATTGGCTGTGAGCGTCGGTCAGCCGGAAAGCAGAGCGGTGACGTCACCGCTCTGCTTTCCGGCCGCTGTGCTCACACAGACAGTACAGGAGGAGTGCAGAGCACAGCGCCGGGGACAGACAGCGGTAGGTAAGTATGTAATGTTTGTTTTTTTTTACTTTTACGCTGGTAACCAGGGTAAACATCGGGTTACTAAGCGCGGCCCTGCGCTTAGTAACCCAATGTTTACCCTGGTTACCGGCATCGTTGGTCGCTGGAGAGCTGTCTGTGTGACAGCTCTCCAGCGACCAAACAGCGACGCTGCAGCGATCCGGATCGTTGTCGGTATCGCTGCAGCGTCGCTTAATGTGAAGGGGCCTTTAGAGTACATTTCTTCGATACAAAAGAAAAGATTTTGAAAGGCATCAAGGAAAAAGGTTCCTTCCCTGACCCGTATAGGAACATAAAATTGTTCTCAGACTTCTCCAAAGCGACGATGGATGCGCGTAGATCCTTTAAAGACATAACAGCTAAACTAAGAGACTTCAAAGTGCCCTATAGATGGGGCTTCCCAACAAAACTCTTAGTGTGGTACAACAGCAAAAATTATCCGATCGATACCCCTCAAGAAGGCTTGAGATTTATTAAATTCCTCATGGAAGAACCTGCCTTTAAAGATAAACATTAGAAAATATGGGTATTATTATTTTCATAATTTCATTCTTTCATTAGACCTCTAACTCTGAGGTGTCTTTGTGGGCCTCAGCCACAAGTCTTGTATACCCCACACTTAGGTGAGACTCAATAAATTTGGAGTCCTCCAGGAGAACCCCTAAGTTAGTTCTTGTGTATTTTGGCTAGTTTTAGATAGGCCAACCACCAGTTTTGTTGTATTTATCTTTATCGCTCAGTTTTGTTTCATTCATAATTAATAATGAAAATCCTTTCTTATAATGTTAGAGGCATCAACAGCCCTAATAAAAGATTTACCATTTGGAAAGAGATTATTCGTTCTCGTGCCAATATTGTATGTCTGCAGGAGGTGAAATTAGCAAAAGACAATCATCCAACTTTTCAGCACAAAAAATTTCCACATATCTTTAAATCGCTACACTCGTCTAAATAAAGGGGTGTCGTCACTTTAATAAGTAGCGATGTTCCATTCCAACTTGTTGATGAAGTAACAGACCATTTGGGCAGGTTCCATATCCTTACTTGTTATTTAAACAACAAACCTTGTACAGTGGTGAATGTATATGCTCCAAACACAAATCACATTTCGTTTTTAAATAATCTACATAAAAAAGTGAATAAAATTAAATTAGGAGATATCATATGGATAGGAGACTTTAACATTGTGCCTGATAGCATTATGGATTCATCCTCTCTAGTCCGTTACAAGGCGCCAGTTTTAAAAAAGTGGTTGATCCAAAATGAACTCTACGACATATTCAGATGTCTTAATACTTCTTCCCGTGAGTATTCTCACTATTCTGACGTGCATGAAACATCTTCCCGTATAGATTTAATTTTGACAAATGTTTTTACCCTCTCCAAATTTAAGAGTTTTCAAATTAAAAAAAAAACTATTTCAGATCATGCCCCAGTGTTAGCAGATTTTCTTCTAGGACCCCCACTCGGAAATAACTACCTATGGAAATGTAATCCTACATTGTTTAAAATCCCAGATTATAAGCAGGAAATAGAGACAATACTAAATAATTACTTCAAAGAGAATGTGTCTGAAGATATAAATGCATTTACCCTGTGGAACGCCCACAAGGCAGTCCTCAGGGGAAGTCTCATACAATTAGCTGCAAGATATAAAAAGAAAAACAGGGAAAAAATTGCTAATCTACAGATCCAAATCAATACAAAAGAATTACAGCAAAACAATCTGCAAATACCATCTTCAAATATACAGGCGGAAATCTTGGAGTTGAGGCGAAAATTGAAATCCGAGATTTTCCAAGAATATGACTATGTTATAAAGGCCTCAAAATTCAAAGGGTATACATCATTAAACAAGCCTACCAAATATATGATGGTAAAGATTAAAAAAGAACGTATCAACAGAAGAATTATCAAAATTATTTCCTCGTCAGGTGAAGTTATGATTCATCCCAAAGACATTGCTAGCTCTTTCGCAGACTTTTTTCGTCAATTATACAATTTGAAAGATGACCCATGCACACCCAGTATCGACCCAGACTCCATTAATGCATTCCTATCTAGTATTAACCTCCCCAAAATAACTCCATCTGACTTAATATCTATTAATAGTCCCTTCACAGAAAAAGAAATAATCGATACTATTAATAAATCAAAAAGTCAAAAAACACCGGGCCCAGATGGATTTTCCAATGAATATTTTAAATCTTTTTCAAAAATTCTAGCCCCGCACATGGCTTCTATTTTTGCTCTTGCCTCCTCTCAGGGTTCCTTTCCTAAAGAGATGCAAGAAGCAGTTATCGTTATGATTCCCAAAACTGGGGGTGATCCTGAGAGGATGCGAGACTACCGTCCAATCTCACTAATAAATAGTGATACAAAAATGTATTCCAAGATTTTGGCGGATCGATTAAAAAATATTCTCCCACGTTTGCTGGTAGATGACCAGATGGGATTCATTGATGGACGCCAAGCATCAGATGGGACCAGGAGGGTGATCAATTTAATGAACATTATCCAAAATTCAAATTCAAAAGCAGCCTTTCTAACCTTAGATGCTGAAAAGGCTTTTGACAGGATAAACTGGTCTTATTTGAGAGCGACACTTGAAAAGTTTGGGTTTGATTCAGGATTTATGTCCACTATCTTTGCTCTGTATTCGGGACTTATTGCCAGGATCTACTCCAATAATTTCATGTCAGATCCGTTCATCATTTCCAATGGCACACGTCAGGGGTGTCCTTTGTCACCCCTGCTGTTTGTCCTTGCAATGGAACCTTTGGCGGAGAGAATCAGATCCAATATAGATATTCTTGGAATTGATATCCAATCCCATCAATTTAAAATTAGCATGTATGCAGATGATATTTTTCTTACACTACTTAATCCAGCAGCCTCGATTGCAGCTCTCTCTTCAGAGTTAGACACATTCTCCAAGATATCATATTTTAAGATAAATCCACATAAATCTAAATATTTAACTTTTAATATGAATGAATCACATGTTGCAGAATTGAGGGATCAGATAAATCTAGCTGGGGAGGGCGACAAAGTAGTGTATTTAGGAATAATCTTAACAAACAGACTACAAAATGTAATAAAAACTAACGCTGATAAGATTTTTAAAACAATTTCTCTTGACATCTCTCAATTTGCTCAATCGGAACTTTCTTTATTCGGGAGAACAATGACTATCAAAACAATCATTCTACCCAAGATACTTTATCTTTTTAGAACACTCCCAGTGACCTTCCCCTACCAATTTATTCATAAACTTCAAACTATGATAAACTCATTCATATGGGGTGGTAAGCGGGCCAGGTTGTCTTCAGATTTATTGTGCAAACACAAACGTAATGGCGGGGCTGGCCTCCCAAATGTCCATGCTTTTTATCTGGCTTCCCTGGTAAAACAAAGCCATCAGTGGTTTGATAAAAAAAACTATACCCAGCATGGTTCCAAATCGAAAGTGACATTAATAATCTTAATTTAGCACAGGATACTTTTTTCAGTTTCTTATTTCACAAACCAAAAAAGGAATCATCTCATCCCATTTTCAAGGCTATAATACAGGCCTGGAAAACTCTTCTTAAACCTCCAAGAAAAATTTTTGACAAATCAGAGCAAATTATGAAATTTCCTCTTCATCTATTGGCATTGATATATGATCTTCCACTTTCAGAAATTTGGGCCAAATCAGGCATTAAAAAAGTTGGACATATCTATAACGGGAGGAATTTTTTCACCTTTGGCGAAATTAAGACTAAATTTAACTTACCCTCATCTGCATTAATATTCTTTTTAACCCTAAAAGAGCATATACAGAAATTACTGACTAGCCACCCATTAAATTTAGAAATTCTTTCTTCATTACTGTGTAGTGTAAAGAACAAACATATATGGAGTCTAAATAACCTCTACAGTCACTTCAATAGAGATACCTCTTGTTTTAAAAATATATACATGAAAAAATGGGAATCGGACCTCAACATTTCTTTACAAGTTGAGCAATGGGACAAGGCCATTAAGGATACATACATGTCTACCATTTCAATGGCTCTACAGGAGTCCTACTTCAAGGTGATCACACCTTGGTACTACACACCAATTAGACTTGCGCATATATATCAGGATCACTCTCCTTTGTGCTGGAGGAAGTGCGGATATCAAGGAAATCTTTTTCATCTTTTTTGGGGCTGCCCGAAAATAAAACCTCTATGGTCAAAAGTTTCATTTCATATTAATTTATTTGTTAAAAATTTTGTGATTACTCCACAGAGGGCTCTCCTTTCTCTGGAAATGGAAGGAATTGATCCTCAGGTCAAATACATCCTAATACATATATTTCTAGTAGTCAAAAGTACAATAGCACTCTGGTGGAAAAAATCAGATTCACCCAGCTTTACAGATATTCTGGATAAAATCTATCAGCATAGTGCATTAGAATGGAGATTTGCTGCCAACGGTATTAGAAAATATCTGAAAAAATGGAAGATTTGGAATGAAAAGTTTTGTAAAGAGTAAATCTCTTGTAGTCATGCAAAGTGGATAAAGATTGTTACTTTATATCTCTTTCCAAAGCATTGCATAAGAAAAATTGTAGTATATTCTATTCAAAAGATCATATTTAATGTTTTTTTTTTTTCTTGTACATTCGAGACTGATATTTGGTTCTCTAATTATATTGATTCCCTTTTCCCTCACCCTTTTTTTTTTTTTTTTTTTTTTCTTTCTCCAATGTTAACCCCTTCCCCATCTTCCCTTCCCTTTATCCCCTACCATTTCTTATGCAAAATTTCAATAAAAATATTTAAAAAGAAAAGATCTTTTGTCCAAAACAAAAGCTGATGGCTATGTATGTGATACTGTGTTTGATGGAAACTGTTAGGCCGGCGTCACACTTGCGAGTTTTACGGACGTAAGTGCGCAGAAACTACGTCCGTAAAACTCGCAAAAAATACGGCACAATTATTCTCTATGCCCCTGCTCCTATCTGCCGTATTTTACTGATCAGTATTATACAGCTTTCTACGGCCGTAGAAAATCGCAGCATGCTGCGTTTGTCACCGTACTGCGCAAGAAATACGCCAATGAAAGTCTATAGAAGCGTGAAAAATACGGATTACACACGGACAAGCAGTGTGACTTGCGAGAAATACGCAGCGGTGTTAGAGAGAAAAGCCGGTAATTCAGTGCGGTGTACAGTAAAATCACACTGACAGCTTCCAGTCCAATAGGTAGAATAAATGTGTACACATAGAATAGGTATATATATATATATATGTCAGTGAGACACATATATGTATATATATTAATATTTATTCCAGCGCTATACAGCTTGAAAGGCGGTAATTCAATTACCGGCTTTTTCTTTCTCCTTCCTAAACCCGACATGATTTGAGACATGGTTTACATACCGTAAACCATGTCTTCTCTCCTTTTTTTTTGCAGATTCCACACTACTATTGTCAGTAGTGTGTATCTGCAAAATTTGGCCGTTCTATCTACTAAATTAAAGGGTTAAATGGCGGAAAAAATTGGCGTGTGCTCCCGCGCAATTTTCTCCGCCAGAGTAGTAAAGCCAGTGACTGAGGGCAGATATTAATAGCCTGGAGAGGGTCCACGGTTATTGGCCCCCCCCCTGGCTAAAAATATCTGCCCCCAGCCACCCCAGAAAAGGCACATCTGGAAGATGCGCCTATTCTGGCACTTGGCCACTCTCTTCCCATTCCCGTGTAGCGGTGGGATATGGGGTAATGAAGGGTTAATGCCACCTTGCTATTGTAAGGTGACATTAAGCCTAATTAATAATGGAGAGGCATCAATTATGACACCTATCCATTATTAATCCAATTGAATGAAAGGGTTAAAAAAAAGCTTTCTAGGTAAGTTCCCACGATCTATGAACAGCCAGCAGAGGGCGCCTCACCGCAAATGAAGCTAAATATAGATCATTGACCTATATTTAGCTTCATTCCCCGGGGTTTTGCAGCAAGGAGCAGCCTGCATTAGCGGAACTCCTTGCTGCAAAATGTTTTAACTCCTTCAGAAGGATTTACATTGTTGGACTTTACAGATCTGCGGAAGGTAAGTATATTGTTGGTTTATTACGTTTTTTCTTTCACAGAATGAGGGTCTTCAGTGACTGGATTGGGCGTTAAATAAAATATTACAACAACCTTTGTTTTTATTTCATTAAAATAATTTTTAATAATGTGTGTGTGTGTTTTTTTTTAACCCTTTCATTCAATTGGATTAATAATGGATAGGTGTCACAATTGACGCCTCTCCATTATTAATTAGGCTTAATGTCACCTTACAATAGCAAGGTGGCATTAACCCTTCATTACCCCATATCCCACCGCTACACGGGAATGGGAAGAGAGTGGCCAAGTGCCAGAATAGGCGCATCTTCCAGATGTGCCTTTTCTGGGGTGGCTGGGGGCTGGTGTTTTTAGCCAGGGGGGCCAATAACCATGGACCCTCTCCCAGGCTATTAATATCTGCCCTCAGTCACTGGCTTTACTACTCTGGTGGAGAAAATTGCGCGGGAGCCCACGCCAATTTTTTCCGCCATTTAACCCTTTAATTTAGTAGATAGAACGGACAAATTTTGCAGATACACACTACTAACATTAGTAGTGTGGATTATGCAAAAAAAAAAAATGGTGATATGAGATGGTTTACTGTATGTAACCATGTCTCATATCATGTCGGGTTTAGGAAGGAGAAAGCAAAAGCCGGTAATTGAATTACCGGCTTTTTGTTATCTCGCGCTGTATGAAGGAATAATATATATATATGTGTCTACTGACATATATATATATATATATATAAATAGACAGTATATATGTTTTTATTTATTTTTTAACACATGGATCCCTTGTATAGGCGTATGTCGGTTTGGCAAGCCTGCGATAAAAACACGCAGTACGGCTGCCATACGGATTACATATGGAGGATGCCATGCGCAAAAAACGATGACACACCCTGCCTACGGAGGAGCTACGGACCACTATTTTCGGGACTTTTCAGCGTATTACGGCCGTAATATACGGACCGTATTTGCATACGCTGAGTGTGACGCCGGCCTTAATGTGTGATTGGTGACGACATGGTGCAGAAGTGGAGCCTTTCCAAGAGTGGGCGGTGGAACTGTGGAAGGTTTGTGGGGTGGAGGCGTAGCTGGGGTGGAGCCTGCAGAGAGTCTCAAGGAGGTCTGAAAATGTTGCCAGTATGAAGCACTGATATTCCTGGTGGCAGCCCTGGCCATGAGCATCTGTTAAAGGCATAGTCTAATAGATAATATTATTCGAGTGACACTAGCAAGCAATAATGGTTTAAATCAATAATAATTATTCCAAAGCATTATTTAAGCAACCAACTGATCCCAGCTTGAAGTTCCCTAATAAGACAGTAGATGCAAAAATTAATAAATAAATACAAATATTAAAAAGCTAAACTCATAAATAAAGAACAGCTGAATTAGAAAAATTACAAAGCGAAAAAATTAAAGTATTATTTCAAATATGTGATGGAAAAAAGAGCAAAAACTAATGGTTGTGTTTGATGTTTTTTCCTCTAAATAACCCAGAAATTATTTATTAGCTTTTAGTGCATTTTTGATGCTTCAGATTTTTGCTGTGTCAAAAGCACAGCTTCTTACAATTCCAGCAAAAACAAAGGGATTTATAGAAATCTCGTGCCCACTGCTTTTTTTTTTTTACTCAACATATACTGACCATGCTGCATGTTTCATATCTGCAGCATGTCAATTTCTCTTGTGAATATGTTGAGTTTTCCGTGCAGATTTTCCCCATAGACTCGTAATTAGATGGGAAAATCCACAGGTATTTTGTTTGCCTCCGTTGCAGAAATGCATCAAAAACAGATGTAACCCACACATAAATATATCAATAAAATTTTCAGAAAGCCAAATACCAGGATGTATAAAAAACAAAGAAGCTTTATTAAAAACATAACATACCAGCAAGAGACAAAAAACGCATGGTCAAAAAATATGATAAAACCGTATGTAAAAAAAAAAAAGCACAAAAAAGTAATGAAAATCACATGTAACCTCATTTAAATTAAAGGTGCAGACATTTTACAGCGTCAAAAAAAAACAAAAAAGGACTCGCACCAGGCCTAAAATAAACCCTAGGTCCAATATGGATGATATAGGGAGAAGTAGTTAACCATAGGTCTGGGCAAGAAAAATAGAGGTACAAAAGGGGTAAAGAACAATAATCTTTATTAGAATATCAAATATACACAGGATAATAATAGAAAATATAAATACAAAGACAGAAAAAGGGGCAACATGAGAAAGGCAGCTAAAAGAGTGCATGTACTAGATGGCACAATACAATGCTAAATACAGCATAACGTGCAAAATTGAGCATCCCACCCTGACTGCAGACCAAAGGACAAATAGGTCATAAATGAATAGTAAGTAATGTAGTCTCATAGGGGCACTAAAGGATACTGAATAGTGCAATTGCAAGAAATCCACAGCAAAGTGTCCGGGGAAGCAGAAAATATGAGACGGGGAGAAGGCAACGTGAGTGGATATATAAACAATATATTAGATAAATGAGCCGTTACCTTGCGACATGGTAGCAAAAAGAGCCCGGGTACTGCAGGCAGGGAGGGTAGCCTCAACGCGCGTTTCACCTAGATGGCTTCGTCAGGAGGCGTGGCCGTTAAAAGTGCAGGCTGGGATATATATAGGAAGGCAAAACGCCGGTAAGCCAACCGGCGCACAATACGGGTTGATGCGAGAGCCCCTGGACAGCTGAGCGAGCCGCGTGTCACGGCACATGGGCGGGAGGACGAACGTCATCTCCGCCCATCTCCATGGCAACGCGGTCCGCCCACGGAGCCATCCGGGGAGCCGCAGCACAAACCGGATGTGCGCTCAGGCCGCGGGCGCCACGGGAGGAGGAGGCTACATATACTAGATGTTATATGGGTGGGTAAAAACAACCTGAAGATCTAGAATAATAAGAAGGGTGAAAAATATGAACCCACCGACTAGATCTTGGCAAATATCTATTGAAGACTCAGTGTACATGTAAAATATCTATGTATTGCTGACTAGGCGCGGTGTTTACCGAATAGGTTGAATAAAGTATTAAAATAATATAATACCTCACGCCATGGAGAAAGATACAAACAGACTGTGTAATAGCAGATATGACAGGAAATTAAAACTGGGAAGGTAGACAGATCGTCAGAGTTCCGGCATGGACCCTCAGATGTCCAGACTGATAAGTCGGTCATCTCAGAATGAGAATGTGTGCATGATATCTGACGATCCAATGTCTACGAGCAGCAGATACATAACTACTCCTAAGATTATATCATAGCCAGAGAGTGTAACTAAGTATAAGAAAATCATAAATAGAAATAATAATAATGCAAATCACTTAAGGTAAAAAGTATTGTAGTCCACTTATAGAATATTATATTTAAATCCAAAGGAATGCCACAAATGGGCGAGAGATGCATATCTTGAACGGTGTCGGTGTCGGTCAAAACATAAACAGCAATTTAATAATAGAACAAAACACAGACAAAAATAGAGAATACACAAAAAATGATAAATGGTAAAATTACCCAGACCTGACAAAATATATTAAAAACAAACTCAAAATTACAGGTCTGGGTAATTTTACCATTTATCATTTTTTGTGTATTCTCTATTTTTGTCTGTGTTTTGTTCTATTATTAAATTGCTGTTTATGTTTTGATTTAGTTCTTATCTTGCTTACCTCTTCACTCCACGTGTCGGAAGGTATCCACGGAGGAGACTCGTATGCACCATTTTTTCTGGATCCCGGCTTTACCCTTGGCTATGGAGTGCAACAGACCGACACCGTTCAAGATATGCATCTCTCGCCCATTTGTGGCATTCCTTTGGATTTAAATATAATATTCTATAAGTGGACTACAATACTTTTTACCTTAAGTGATTTGCATTATTATTATTTCTATTTATGATTTTCTTATACTTAGTTACACTCTCTGGCTATGATATAATCTTAGGAGTAGTTATGTATCTGCTGCTCGTAGACATTGGATCGTCAGATATCATGCACACATTCTCATTCTGAGATGACCGACTTATCAGTCTGGACATCTGAGGGTCCATGCCGGAACTCTGACGATCTGTCTACCTTCCCAGTTTTAATTTCCTGTCATATCTGCTATTACACAGTCTGTTTGTATCTTTCTCCATGGCGTGAGGTATTATATTATTTTAATACTTTATTCAACCTATTCGGTAAACACCGCGCCTAGTCAGCAATACATAGATATTTTACATGTACACTGAGTCTTCAATAGATATTTGCCAAGATCTAGTCGGTGGGTTCATATTTTTCACCCTTCTTATTATTCTAGATCTTCAGGTTGTTTTTACCCACCCATATAACATCTAGTATATGTAGCCTCCTCCTCCCGTGGCGCCCGCGGCCTGAGCGCACATCCGGTTTGCGCTGCGGCTCCCCGGATGGCTCCGTGGGCAGACCGCGTTGCCATGGAAATGGGCGGAGATGACGTTCGTCCTCCCGCCCATGTGCCGTGACGCGCGGCTCGCTCAGCTGTCCAGGGGCTCTTGCATCAACCCGTATTGTGCGCCGGTTGGCTTACCGGCGTTTTGCCTTCCTATATATATCCCAGCCTGCACTGTTAACGGCCACGCCTCCTGACGAAGCCATCTAGGTGAAACGCGCGTTGAGGCTACCCTCCCTGCCTGCAGTACCCGGGCTCTTTTTGCTACCATGTCGCAAGGTAACGGCTCATTTATCTAATATATTGTTTATATATCCACTCACGTTGCCTTCTCCCCGTCTCATATTTTCTGCTTCCCCGGACACTTTGCTGTGGATTTCTTGCAATTGCACTATTCAGTATCCTTTAGTGCCCCTATGAGACTACATTACTTACTATTCATTTATGACCTATTTGTCCTTTGGTCTGCAGTCAGGGTGGGATGCTCAATTTTGCACGTTATGCTGTATTTAGCATTGTATTGTGCCATCTAGTACATGCACTCTTTTAGCTGCCTTTCTCATGTTGCCCCTTTTTCTGTCTTTGTATTTATATTTTCTATTATTATCCTGTGTATATTTGATATTCTAATAAAGATTATTGTTCTTTACCCCTTTTGTACCTCTATTTTTCTTGCCCAGACCTACGGTTAACTACTTCTCCCTATATCATCCATATTGGACCTAGGGTTTATTTTAGGCCTGGTGCGAGTCCTTTTTTGGTTTTTTCTGTTTTGGCTTAGAGGTACGCCCCTCGTTGGCCGCGAGGGCATTGCTATGTAGGTGCTTTTTTTTATTTTACAGCGTCAAAAACTGATCAAAAGCTCATTGTGGGAACGTAGCCTAAACACAATGACAAAAGCTGCAAACATGAAAGCGATACATACAGTATTTAGTATTGCTGATATGGTCTGACCCATGGAATGAAGGTAACAACGTGTCATTTGTACTGCATGTACTTCACGATAAACAGTGCAAACACAAACAATAGCGGAATTAGTGTTCTTTTCCACCATCCACGTAAAAGAAAATCACTTTCTGCCTGTTTGGCTCCCCTTGGTGAAAAAGGATCTGGCACTGAACAATTACTTTCCAACATAGAGCCTTAGCTTATTCCTGCAGACACCACTAGGTGGAGCTCGGTGTGCAGAGATGTTCACAGCTTACCTTTCCTTCAGCTGTATAAATTCCCATGCACTGATCTCATCCTAGTGGTTGCTGCAGGTAGTGGCGATATGCAGCGAGTTTTATCACAACAGGATTTAGAGGTGTCTCGGAGGATTTATCAATATTTCTACTTAAATTTTTTTTTTTATAAAATATGATTTTAACTTTTTATCTCTGACCAGTAACAACACCCCTTCCAATCTGCTGCCTCAGAGTAGATCCCTGACCCACATATGTATGGACCAGAACTGCCAAGCTCAAGTGGTCTCACAACCCAAGCCTCCTAAGTCTACGTTCACACTAGCGTTATGCTAGTTTGCGTCGGGCGACGCAGCGGCGACGCATGCGTCATGCGCCTTTATATTTAACATGGGGGACGCATGCGTTTTTTTTTGTTGCGTTGTGCGACGCATGCGTCTTTTTTGCCGCTAGCGTCGGACCAAGAAAACGCAACAAGTTGCATTTTTCTTGCGTCCAAATTTCGGCAAAAACCGACGCATGCGTTGCAAAACGTAGCGCTTTTGCGTGCGTTTTGCTGCGTTTTTGCGTGCGCTGTGCGTTGCGTCGCCGACGCAGCGGCGCACAACGCTAGTGTGAACGTAGCCTAAATGAGCTAGACTTTCAGATGTGCTCCACAGCATCACACCCTGGATTTATTAATTTGTGTTTGGACGTAATCTGGTATAAGTGCAGTTAACACCTTCCTGACATATGAAATAAAGTACTTCACATAAAGTACTTCACATGTCAGATGACAGTGTGAATGCTGCTGTCAGTCACTAGCAGAGACTTTTAAATGACGCATTCACCATTGTGCTCATGCACTGACTCCCATCAGTCTGCCCGTCATGCAGAAAAAATATGAAAAATATATATAAATTTTTTAAAAAATTACAAAATAAACAAATATAAACATTCCCCCCTCTAAAATAATAACAAAATAATAAAAAAGCAAATTTGGCAATGTCACATCCATAAAAATCTGATCTATAAAATGAATTAACATCTTTCGCTGCACACGATGACTGATTAAGGCTATGTGCACACGTTGCGGATTAGGCTTAGGAATTTCTGGTGCGGATTCTGCCTCTCCTGGCAGAAAACGCACCTGCGGACTTGTCGTGTTTTTTGTGCGGCTCCGCAGCATTTTTTGTGAGTTTTTGCTGCGGTTTTCTTGCAGATTTTCTGCGTTTTTTTTACCCCTGCGGTTTTCTATAATGGAATGGGTACAAAAACGCTGCAGATTCACAAAAAAGAAGTGACATGCTGCTTCTTTTAAACCGCAGCGTTTCCGCAGCGGATTTTCCGCAAAGTGTGCGCAGCATTTTTTTTTCTCATCGATTTACATTGTACTGTAAATCAATTGCGGATCTGCAGCGTTTCTGCACCTCAAAAAACGCTGCGGATCCGCGGGAGAATCCGCAACGTGTACACTTAGCCTGGATCTTTGCACTTTTTTTGCAATTTCAATGCACTCTGAATTTTTTTCCGGTTTTCCAGTACGCTATGTGGTAAAATTAATGATGTCATTCAACAGTACAACTCGTCCCACAAAAAAGAAGCCCTCATATGGCTATATTGACAAAAAAATATATATTTTTTGGCTCTTGGGAGAAGGAGAGGAAAAAATGAGAATAAAAAAATGGAAACTCACCATGTCATGAAGGGGTTAAACAAAGCTGCTTTGCTCTTGATACTCCATGGTATTTGGCTTTGACAAAACTTTAGTGATACAATCGTGCTGATTACATGTGCTTTTGGTGTATTTCCACTGCGGAAACACAGGTAACAAGACAAAATGTGTTTATTGTTTAATTGAGGATTTTCCGCATCTAATGCAAGCCTATGGAAACAATCTGCACATAAAGCTCAGCGTACCCACAGGAGACATTGGCATTTTGCTCATTTGAAGCGCGCCCCACTGGTCACTTTAAGCTGGGTGAAAAAAAAGCTCAATGGGCAGGAGATTTCCGTAAATCCATCCGCTCTGCTGGAATTGTAAGACGCTACATTTTTTCATGCAGCAAAAATGTGCAGCGTCAAAAACTCACCAAAACCTATTTTCCAGTACATCATATAGTGGACTGAATGGATGCATATCATTGTCTGCCACTTGCTGTTGTGTCATTATCTTAGCTAAGTTTCCACCATGATTATTTGGTGAGTTTTTAATGCTGCAAAACTGTGCAAAAAACGCAGCACATTAAAGTGGCAAAAACAAAATGATCATAATCCCTTTAGTAACTAGATAAGTGAATAGTATTAGCACATGTAAATAACATAAGGTACTTAGTTAACACTATTTTGATCAAAAAAGCGTAAAAGCCATCCACCGCAACAAGGTTTGCCCAGTTGGTATGTTGCTATCTGATATTAAAATCTTACCTCGTGTCAGCCAACCTCAATATTGATGGGGACAGAATAGGACCTAGGTCTGACTGTGCACACACCTGGCCATGGGAAGCTATATATATAAATGAAATGCCTAGCTCAGAAAAAAGGGAGCTATGCCCCTGTTTGAAAAAGTACAAGAAACTACAGCAAAACCAAAGAAATGAGCAGGAGCTGGTATACAAATTCTCACGCAGCAGTGCTGTAAAGTGAGCGGCCAATGAACCCTCAGTGACAGTGACATTGTCTCCTGTCAGTGTGTCATTGGAGGCCTGTAAAGCTGTCACATCTCCTGATGTGACAGCTGTATAGGGGACATCGTTGTGGGATACTCATTATTAAAAGGACAGCGTCGGACCAGGGAGTATTTGTGCTGGTTTATTATTTTTTTCTTTTTTTGCAGGCGATCGAGGGTGTCGCATGGATTGGCAGAAAAATAAATATGGCAAAACTGTGAAACTGTGTGGTGTTTTATTTCATTAAAATACTTTATTCTGCATGTGTGTCTCTATTTAACCCATTAACAACTATAGGATTAGTAATGGATTGATGTCTTATTGACGCCTCTCTATTACTAGGCCAGCTTTATGTCACCTTACAATTCAAAGGTAACATTAACCCCCTATTACCCCACTTGCCACCGCTGCAGGGCAGTGGGAAGAGAGAGGCTAAGTGCCAGAATTGGTGCATCTTACAGATGCGCCATTTCTGTGTCGGCTGAGTGCTGGTGTTTGTAGCCGGGGGTATCCATATCCATTGTCCCTTCCTAAGCTATGAATATCAGCCCGAAGCTTTCTGTATAGCCTTTTCTGGCTATTAAATATAGGGGAACCCCATGTCATTTTTTGGGGGGGTCCCCTTATTTTAATAGCCAGTAAAGGCTAAATATACAGCTGTGGGCTGATATTCATAGCCTGGGAAGGGGTTAACACCCATGGATCTTCCCAGGCTATGAATATCAGCTGTATATTTAGCATTTACTGGCTATTAACATTGGCCCCTAGTCTCTGGTTTTCCCTCTCTGGTGCAGAAAATTGTATGGGAGCCCACGCCATTCTTTTTTCAATTTTTTTATAAATTAAACAGATATTGCATTTAAGGCCGGGGTTGCACTTGTGAAAAACTTGCACGAGTCTCTCACATCAATACCCGGCACTGCCACCTGCACTCGGGACTACAGTGTGCGGCTGCATGTATTTCTATGCAGCTGAACGCTCCGGTCCTGAGTGCTGGCGGCAGTGCTGGGTATTGAAGTGAGAGACTCGTGCGAGTTTCTCGCAAGTATAACCCCAGCCTAAAGCAGATTTTGTTTGTGTGTGTGTCTTTATTTAACTCTTTATGTACCATTTTATTATGGTTATTACTAAACATCTGGTTTGATATTATCTATAGATCTATCTATCCATCTATAGATAGATATATCTATAGATAGATATATCGATAGATGATTGATAATAGATAGATAATAGATAGATAGATAGATCTATAGATAAATATGGGATAGATAGATAGATAGATAGATAGATAGATAGATAGATAGATAGATAGGCAGATAGATAAATAGATATATCTACCTATCTATAAATCTATCTATAGATCTGTCTATCTATCTATCTATCTATCTATCTATCTATCTATCTATCTATAGATCTATCTATCTATCTTTCTGTGTGTGTAAACATTATTCTTCATTGGAGTATGTAAATGAAGAGGTTGGACAAGAAATGACATCACAATTCTTTTTTTTTTGTTCAATAATATATCTTTATTTAGCTTTCAAAAACGCATACACATCCGCATGGAACAAACGCATGAAAATCTTTATCAAAAACACATAAAAAATTTGCAGATTTTTACCTGCGTTTTCTGCCAAGAGATGCAGAATCTGTGCAGAAAATTCCACAGGCAAATCTACAACGTGTGCACACACCCTTAAGCCTTTTTTTCCAAAATAGCATTAACTAAGTCCACTATGTTATTGTTTTTGTCTTGGGCTTTGCTTATTAGATGGCCTCAGTGTGAGCGTGCTCCTGCACATCGCATGTATACAAACTTATACTCCAGCTTTCTTTGTTCTTATACTACAGTTTCAACAAAGTGGATGGGATTTCTAGAAAGCTCACGCCCACTGTGCTTTTTGTAACTCAGCATACACTGACCTGATGGGCAGTTTTGAAATTTTCCCCATAGATTTGAATAAGATGAGGAAAATCTGCAAGATAACAATGTATATGAGTTTTTAGCTATGTGTCCATTTTAGGACATGATCATATATCAAAGTCAAACATTAGAAATACTCTGATACCTGACTGTGATACCTACAGTGCCTTGCGAAAGTATTCGGCTCCCTGGAACTTTTCAACCTTTTACCACATATCATGCTTCAAACATAAAGATACCAAATGTACATTTTTGGTGAAGAATCAACAACAAGTGGAACACAATTGTCAAGCTGAATGAAATGTATTGGTTATTTAAAATTTTTGTGGAAATTCAAAAACTGAAAAGTGGGGCGTGCAATATTATTCGGCCCTTTTAACTTAATACTTTGTTGCGCCACCTTTTGCTGCGATTACAGCTGCAAGTTGCTTGGGGTTTGTCTCTATGGCCGGCATCACACTAGAGAGTTTTACGGACATATGAGAGGTGCAAAAACTACACATAGCACACGGACCAATGATTCTCTATGGGGCAGCTCCTATTTGCCGTATGTTTCTCTGCCGTGTTTTACGGGCTGAGAAAATCGCAGCATGCTGCGTTTGTCAGCGTATTGCACAAAAAATCCTCCAATGAAAGTCTATGGGGGTGAGAAAAATACAGATTACACACGGACCATCAGTGTGACTTGCGAGAAATATGCAGTGGTGTTCTATAGAAAAGCCGGCAATTCAGTGCAGTGTACAGTAAAATCACACTGACGGGTTAGAATAGAATCTATATATAATCGTCTGTTTGTCTGTCTGTCTGTCACTGAAATCCCGCGTCGCTGACCAATGAGCAACGGGCACAGTCCGGCCTTCCTAATCTCTGGCAGTGCCCCCTCCAGTCAGCGCTCACACAGGGTTAATGGCTGCATTACACTGCGTTATGCCGCAGTGTAACGCAGTCCGTTAATGCTGCTATTAACCCTGTGTGACCAACTTTTTACTCTAGTAATAGTAGTAATAGTAAAAACATTAAATGTTAAAAATAATAAACAAAATAAAAAATCATTATATTCTCACCTTCCGTCGCCTTTCCCGCTGCTCCTCGCGATGCTCCGGTCCATGTATTGCAGTCTCGCGAGATGATGACGTAGCAATCTCATGAGACCGCTACGTTATCATCTCGCGAGACCGCAATGCATTCTTGGGACCGAAGCGTCACGAGGAGCATCGGTAAATGCCTCGCCTGGATCTGGGGGCCGATGGAAGGTGAGTATATAACTATTTTTTATTTTAATTATTTTTTTTGTGTAAATCAAGTTTATTAGGCAATTTCACATATAATGATACATTTCAGGTTGAAATAGTAGCAAATGGAAACAGCTTGAAATAACGTCATATTCTCAATGTTATAACTGTGGAGAGAAAAACAAAGAAAGATACAATAAACTCTTCCAAGCAATCCTATGTAGTGTCTCTTTCGTCTTTTTTAACATAAAGAAGCTAATCTGGTAACTATTCAAAGAGAGCCAAGGATCAGAAGTAGGTTCCCGAGCGTACACTCAGGAGCGCTCCGTCTGCTGACCTTATTATGGTGTAATACCATTAGTGGCGGAATGCATGGTCATTAAGAGTCCAATTCACCCAGAACTATTAACTAGTTTGAATGTATCGTTAACCCCTTCACGACATGCGCCGTACTAGTACTGCGCATGCCGTGTCACCCCCTTTGACGTGGGCTCCGGCGGTGAGCCCACATCAAAGTCGCGACATGTCAGCTGTTTTGTACAGCTGACATGTGCGCGCAATAGCTGCGGGTGAAATCGCTATTCACCCGCCGCTATTAACCTGTTAAATGCCGCTGTCAAACGCAGACAGTGGCATTTAACCGGCGCTTCCGGCCGGGCGGCCAGAAATGATGTCATCGCCAACCCCCGTCACATGATCGGGGGTCGGCGATGCATCAGGAAGGTAACCATAGAGGTCCTTGAGACCTCTATGGTTACTGATGCCGGCCTGCTGTGAGCGCCCCTGTTATGACCTGGTGGTGAGGACAATAATGGACCTGGTGGTTAAGAGCACACGGAATGACTCGATAGTTACTAATAATACAGGACAAGCTCTGAGACGTGGGAACTCTGCTGACCGCAATCCCTAAACCTATCACACACACTAGAAATAGCCGTGGAGCGCTCCTGACGCTCCCTAGGCGCCTCGTCACAGCCTAAGGAACTAGCTAGCCCTAAAGATAGAAAAATAAAGCCTACCTTGCCTCAGAGAAATTCCCCAAAGGAACAGGCAGCCCCCCACATATAATGACTGTGAGTTAAGATGAAAATTACAAACACAGAGATGAAATAGATTTAGCAAAGTGAGGCCCGACTTACTGAACAGACAGAGGATAGGAAAGGTAACTTTGAGGTCAGCACAAAAAACTACAAAAAGACCACGCAGAGGGCGCAAAAAGACCCTCCACACCGACTCACAGTGCGGAGGCGCTCCCTCTGCGTCCCAGAGCTTCCAGCAAGCAAGACAAAAATCAAAATAGCAAGCTGGACAGAAAAAATAGCAAACAGAGAAAAACAAGCAGGAACTTAGCTTCTGCTGGGAAGACAGGTCACAAGAACGATCCAGGAGGAACTATACCAATACTGGAACATTGACAGGTGGCATGGAGCAATGATCTAGGTGGAGTTAAATAGAGCAGCCAGCTAACGAATTAACCTCATCACCTGTGGAAGTAACCTCAGAAGCCGCAGCTCCACTCACAACCACCAGACGAAGCCCATGGACAGAACCAGCCGAAGTACCATTCATGACCACAGGAGGGAGCTTAACAACAGAATTCACAACAGTACCCCCCCCTTGAGGAGGGGTCACCGAACCCTCACCAGAGCCCCCAGGCCGACCAGGACGAGCCAAATGAAAGGCACGAACCAGATCGGCAGCATGAACATCAGAGGCAAAGACCCAGGAATTATCTTCCTGACCATAACCCTTCCACTTGACCAGGTACTGGAGTTTCCGTCTCGAAATACGAGAATCCAAAATCTTCTCCACCACATACTCCAACTCCCCCTCAACCAACACCGGGGCAGGAGGATCAACGGATGGAACCACAGGCGCCACGTATCTCCGCAACAACGACCTATGGAATACATTATGGATGGCAAAAGAAGCTGGAAGGGTCAAACGAAATGACACAGGATTGAGAACCTCAGAAATCTTATACGGACCAATGAACCGAGGCTTAAACTTAGGAGAGGAAACCTTCATAGGAACATAACAAGTCGACAACCAAACCAAATCCCCAACACGAAGTTGGGGACCCACACAGCGCCGGCGGTTAGCGAAATGTTGAGCCTTCTCCTGGGACAATGTCAAATTGTCCACCACATGAGTCCAAATCTGCTGCAACCTATCCACCACAGTTACCACACCAGAACAGTCCGAAGACTCAACCTGCCCTGAAGAGAAACGAGGATGGAAACCAGAATTGTAGAAAAACGGCGAAACCAAAGTAGCCGAGCTGGCCCGATTATTAAGGGCGAACTCAGCCAAAGGCAAAAAGGACACCCAATCATCCTGATCAGCAGAAACAAAGCATCTCAGATAAGTTTCCAAAGTCTGATTAGTACGTTCGGTTTGGCCATTAGTCTGAGGATGGAAAGCCGAGGAAAAAGACAAATCAATGCCCATCCTAGCACAAAAGGATCGCCAAAACCTCGAAACAAACTGGGAACCTCTGTCCGAAACGATGTTCTTCGGAATGCCATGTAAACGAACCACATGCTGGAAAAACAACGGCACCAATCAGAGGAGGAAGGCAATTTTAGACAAGGGTTCCAAATGGACCATCTTAGAGAAGCGATCACAAACCACCCAAATGACCGACATCTTTTGAGAGACAGGGAGATCCAAAATAAAATCCATAGAAATATGCGTCCAGGGCCTCTTCGGGACCGGCAAGGGCAAAAGCAACCCACTGGCATGAGAACAGCAGGGCTTAGCCCGAGCACAAGTCCCACAGGACTGAACAAAAGAACGCACATCCCGCGACAAAGACGGCCACCAAAAGGATCTAGCCACCAAATCTCTGGTACCAAAGATTCCAGGATGACCAGCCAACACCGAACAATGAAACTCAGAGATAACTATACTAGTCCATTTATCAGGGACAAACAGTTTCTCCACTGGGCAACGATCAGGTCTATCAGCCTGAAATCTTTGCAGCACCCGCCGCAAATCAGGGGAGATGGCAGACAAAATTATCCCCTCTTTGAGAATACCCGCCGGCTCAGGAACACCCGGAGAGTCGGGCACAAAACTCCTTGACAGCGCATCAGCCTTCACATTCTTAGAGCCCAGAAGGTACGAAACCACAAAATCAAAACGGGAGAAAAATAGCGACCAACGAGCCTGTCTAGGATTCAACCGTTTGGCAGACTCGAGATAAGTCAAATTCTTGTGATCAGTCAAGACCACCACGCGATGCTTGGCTCCTTCAAGCCAATGACACCACTCCTCGAATGCCCACTTCATGGCCAACAACTCTCGATTGCCAACATCATAATTGCGCTCAGCAGGCGAAAACTTTCTAGAAAAGAAGGCACATGGTTTCATCACCGAGCCATCAGAACTTCTTTGCGACAAAACAGCTCCTGCTCCAGTCTCAGAAGCATCAACCTCGACCTGAAACGGGAGCGAAACATCTGGCTGGCACAACACAGGGGCAGAAGAAAAACGACGCTTCAACTCCTGAAAAGCTTCCACAGCCGCAGAAGACCAATTGACCACATCAGCACCCTTCTTGGTCAAATCAGTCAACGGTTTAGCAACACTAGAAAAATTACTGATGAAGCGACGATAAAAATTAGCAAAGCCCAGGAACTTTTGCAGACTCTTCACAGATGTCGGCTGAGTCCAATCATAAATGGCCTGGACTTTAACAGGGTCCATCTCGATAAGAGAAGGGGAAAAAATGAAACCCAAAAATGAAACCTTCTGAACTCCAAAGAGACACTTAGACCCCTTCACAAACAAAGAATTAGCATGAAGGACCTGGAACACCATTCTGACCTGCTTCACGTGAGACTGCCAATCATCCGAGAAGACCAAAATATCATCCAAATATACAATCAGGAATTTATCCAGGTACTCTCGGAAGATGTCATGCATAAAGGACTGAAATACTGATGGATCATTGGAAAGCCCGAATGGCATAACCAGGTACTCAAAATGGCCCTCGGGCGTATTAAATGCTGTTTTCCATTCATCGCCCTGTTTAATACGCACAAGATTATACGCACCACGAAGATCTATCTTCGTGAACCAACTAGCTACCTTAATCCGAGCAAATAAATCAGACAGCAGCGGCAAAGGGTACTGAAATTTGACCGTGATCTTACTAAGAAGGCGGTAATCAATACAAGGTCTCAAAGAACCATCCTTCTTGGCCACAAAAAAGAACCCTGCTCCCAATGGTGACGACGACGGGCGAATATGACCCTTCTCCAAGGATTCCTTTATATAACTCCACATAGCGGCATGTTCTGGCACAGATAAATTGAACAGTCGGCCCTTAGGAAACTTACTACCAGGAATCAAATTGATAGCACAATCGCAATCCCTATGAGGAGGTAGGGCACTGGATTTGGGCTCATCAAATACATCCCGGTAATCCGACAAAAACTCTGGGACTTCAGAAGGGGTGGATGACGAAATAGACAAAAATGGAACATCACCATGTACCCCCTGACAACCCCAGCTGGACACAGACATAGATTTCCAATCCAATACTGGATTATGGACCTGTAGCCATGGCAACCCCAAAACGACCACATCATGCAGATTATGCAACACCAAAAAGCGAATATCCTCCTGATGTGCAGGAGCCATGCACATGGTCAATTGGGTCCAGTACTGGGGCTTATTCTTGGCCAAAGGCGTAGCATCAATTCCTCTCAATGCAATAGGATACTGCAAGGGCTCCAAGAAAAAACCACAGCGCCTAGCAAACTCCAAGTCCATCAAATTCAGGGCAGCGCCTGAATCCACAAATGCCATAACAGAATAGGATGACAGAGAGCAAATCAGAGTAACGGACAAAAGAAATTTCGACTGTACCGTACCAATGGTGGCAGACCTAGCGAACCGCTTAGTGCGCTTAGAACAATCGGAGATAGCATGAGTGGAATCACCACAGTAAAAACACAGACCATTCCGACGTCTGTGTTCTTGCCGTTCAGCTCTGGTCAAAGTCCTATCACATTGCATAGGCTCAGGTCTATGCTCAGATAATACCGCCAAATGGTGCACAACTTTACGCTCACGCAAGCGTCGATCGATCTGAATGTCCAAAGACATAGACTCATTCAGACCAGCAGGCATGGGAAATCCCACCATGACATCCTTAAGGGCTTCAGAGAGACCCTTTCTGAAAATTTCTGCCAGCGCACATTCATTCCACTGAGTGAGTACAGACCACTTCCTAAACTTCTGACAATATATCTCTACCTCATCCTGACCCTGGCACAAAGCCAGCAAGATTTTCTCTGCCTGATCCACTGAATTTGATTCATCATAAAGCAATCCAAGCGCCAGAAAAAACGCATCAACATCACGCAATGCCGGATCTCCTGGCGCAAGGGAAAATGCCCAGTCTTGAGGGTCGCCACGTAACAAAGAAATAATGATTTTCACTTGTTGAACAATTTCACCTAAGGAGCGAGGTTTCAAAGCAAGAAACAATTTACAATTATTTTTGAAATTCAGAAACTTAGATCTATCCCGAAAAAACAAATCAGGAATTGGAATCCTAGGCTCTGACATCGGATTCTGAACCACAAAATCTTGAATGTTTTGTACCCTTGCAGTGAGATTATCCATACAAGAGGACAGACCTTGAATGTCCATATCTACACCTGTATCCTGAACCACCCAGAGTTAAAGGGGAAAAGAGAGACAAAACACACTGCAAAGAAAGAAAAATGGTCACAGAACTTCTCTTATCCCTCTATTGAGATGCATTAATACTTTGGGCCTCCTGTACTGTTATAACCTGGTGGTGAGGACAATAATGGACCTGGTGGTTAAGAGCACACGGAATGACCCGATAGTTACTAATAATACAGGACAAGCTCTGAGACGTGGGAACTCTGCTGACCGCAAATCCCTAAACCTATCACACACACTAGAAATAGCCGTGGAGCGCTCCTGACGCTCCCTAGGCGCCTCGTCACAGCCTAAGGAACTAGCTAGCCCTAAAGATAGAAAAATAAAGCCTACCTTGCCTCAGAGAAATTCCCCAAAGGAAAAGGCAGCCCCCCACATATAATGACTGTGAGTTAAGATGAAAATTACAAACACAGAGATGAAATAGATTTAGCAAAGTGAGGCCCGACTTACTGAACAGACAGAGGATAGGAAAGGTAACTTTGCAGTCAGCACAAAAAACTACAAAAAGACCACGCAGAGGGCGCAAAAAGACCCTCCGCACCGACTCACGGTGCGGAGGTGCTCCCTCTGCATCCCAGAGCTTCCAGCAAGCAAGACAAAAATCAAAATAGCAAGCTGGACAGAAAAAATAGCAAACAGAGAAAAACAAGCAGGAACTTAGTTTCTGCTGGGAAGACAGGTCACAAGAACGATCCAGGAGCAAACTAGACCAATACTGGAACATTGACAGGTGGCATGGAGCAATGATCTAGGTGGAGTTAAATAGAGCAGCCAGCTAACAAATTAACCTCGTCACTTGTGGAAGGAACCTCAGAAGCCGCAGCTCCACTCACAACCACCAGAGGAAGCCCATTGACGGAACCAGCCGAAGTACCATTCATGACCACAGGAGGGAGCTTTACAACAGAATTCACAACACGCCCCCCTGTGGTCGGCGCTCACAGCACACCTGCATTTCAGCTACATAGCAGCGATCTGATGATTGCTGCTATGTAGCAGAGCCGATCAGGCTATGCCAGCTTCTAGCCTCCCATATAGGCTATTGAAGCATGGCACAAGTAAAAAAAAATGTTTTTAAAAAGTTTCGCCCCATCCTAAATAAAACAATTTAAAAAAAAAAACCTACACGTATTTGGTATCGCCGCGTTCAGGATCGCCCGATCTATCAATAAAAAAAAGCATTAACCTGATCGCTAAACAGCGTAGCGAGAAAAAAATCCGAAACGCCAGAATTACGTTTTTTTGGTCGCCGTGACATTGCATTAAAATGCAATAACGGGCGATCAAAAGAACACATCTGCACCGAAATGGTATCATTAAAAACGTCAGCTCGGCATGCAAAAAATAAGCCCTAACGCGACCCCAGATCACGAAATATGGAGACGCTTTGGGTATCGGAAAATGGCACTTTTTTTTTTTTTTAAGCAAAGTTTTGAATTTTTTTTCACCACTTGGATAAAAAACAACCTAGACATATTAGATGTCTATGAACTCGTAATGACCTAGAGAATCACAATGGCAGGTCAGTTTTAGCATTTAATGAACCTAGCAAAAAAGCCAAACAAAAAACAAGTGTGGGATTGCACTTTTTTTGCAATTTCACCGCACTTGGAATTTTTTCCCCGTTTTCTAGTAAAAGACATGGTAAAACCAATGGTATCATTCAAAAGTACAACTCGTCCCACAAAAAATAAGCCCTCACATGACCATATTGACGGAAAAATAAAAAAGTTATGGCTCTGGGAAGGAGGGAAGTGAAAAATGAAAACGCATAAACGAAAAAGGGCCGCGACTTAAATGGGTTAAAGTAGGGTAACCAAATAGAATCCTACTTATAATTATAATGTGGTTTAACCAATTTAATGATTAAGAAAAGAAAAGTGAAGAGTGGGGGGGGGGACAAAGAAAGACTAGACAAAAGGGATAGGGAGGGCACGGCTTCCGCTATCCTGTACAACCCAGCTTGTAGTTTGTGTTAATGCATGTTTATTCACACTGAAAAATTACAGGCCCAAAGACCTCAACAGCACTTTGCATAGATTAGTTAATCCAAGTAGTTAGCTCTATGGTTTCTCTAAATATTATCCAAGGGGTCCATATGTTCAGTACCTTGTCCAGAGTTCCCGTATCCTGACCGATCAGCTGCTCCATTCTGAAGATATGGTTTAGCTCTGCTACAAGTTCAGATCTTGAAGGAATATTCGATTGCTTCCAGTAACGGGGTATCAAATTGCGTGCAGCTGTCAATAAATGTCTGAGAAGGCCTTTCTTAAACCTGGCTATGGAAAGATCACAAATAGAAAGTATAGCCGCCTCCATTGTAGGTCGGACCTTGTGAAGAGATAATTTATTATGGAGATCAAAAACGTCCTCCCAAAAGCCTCTAATGTGTGGACAAGATCACCAAATATGTGGATATGTTCCCTTCTCCTTCCAACATCTCCAGCATGTATCTGCAGTATTGGGGAACATCACATGAATGCTGTCTGGACATCTGTACCAATGAGACAAGAGTCTATAACTCCTCTCCTGGTAATTTGCACACAATGAGGATCTGAACGTGTGAATAAGACTCTTATTCCTGTCTTCAGGTGTTAATGGTTTGTTCAGGTCATTTTCCCATTTGGAAAAGAAGGCTGGAGGATCAACTGTAGACAGCCGATGCTCCTGGAACATTTTATATAAGAATGAAACCGTGTGCGATGGAGGGTCCCCATCCAAGCAAGCTGACTCAAAGGGAGTAAGTGGTCTGAATAAATCAATCCATCTTGAAATCTTGTAAATATAGCTCTTGATTTGCTCGTAGAAGAACCACACCCCAGGGGGATCTCCGCCCCTCCATAGAGGGACTGCAAAGGTTTTGGGATATGTAATCATATACTATTGGATGGTCATCCCTGTGTTTATGAAGAAATACGACTTTATCTAGACCCGCGGGGAAGTCTGGATTGTCAGAGATCGGGGTCAGGGGGCCTGGTGTAGATGAAATATTGAGCTTTAAATTGTTGCGTTTGACAAAAAGGATTTCTCGTTAGGAAGGGGAGACTCCCGCCCCGAGCCCCAGTATCTCCACTCTGCCAGATGCTTGTTTTGGGATTAGTCACTGAGATCTTTGACTCTAGATCCACCCACTTTTTTTTATGTTTATGATGGTAGAGATCCAGAAGGCAGGTTCCGAGAGAGGCATGGCTATAAATCTGAAAGTCAGGGAGACTCAAACCCCCATCCTGTTTAAATCTGCTTAAAAGTTGGTATGACAGGCGAGGATGCCCGCCCGACCAAATATACCTTGTAATTGCCATCTTGAGTCTGGAGAAAAAAGAGGCAGGGAGAACCATAGGTATAGTCTGGAAAAAATACAGAAGACGTGATAGTAAATCCATTTTAATTGTATTGATCCTCCCAAGCCATGACAAGTGTAGTCTGTTCCATTTCTCCAGATCAAGCTTAGCTTTACGAAGGGCCATTTTATGATTAGTTTCGTATAATTGTGACGTCTTGGCAGTCAGATCTATACCCAGGTATCTAAGGGAGCCAGAACGCCATCTAAACGGGAAGGAATGTAATTGGAGGACCAATGCTGGTGGCAAAGAGATGTTTAGCATTTCAGATTTATGTGAATTTATTTTAAAATTGCTCAGTTGGCCAAAGCAATGCAATTCCGGTAAAATATTGGGTATAGTGGTTATAGGGGAGGAAATAAACATGAGCACATCATCAGCAAAAAGTGCTAGTTTGTGTTCCTCTGAGAGGATCTTCACTCCTTTTATACATCTGTTATTACGAATCGCATTGGCCAAATGTTCCATAGTTAATATATATAACAGGGGTGACAGCGGACATCCCTGCCTCGTGCCATTTCGAATACGCAGGGGATCCGATAAAGAGCCATTAACTTTGATCTGAGCAGAGGGGGAATCATATAGGGCGATAATACTCCTCAACATTTTCTTTTTTAATCCAATACCCTCTAACGTTTGGTACTTAAAATCCCAGCCCACCCTGTCGAACGCCTTCTCGGCGTCGATTGAGAATATACACATGGGGTCTCCCGTCCTATTTGCTCTATCTATCAAAGAAATAGTTCTTATGGTGTTATCTCTAGCTTCTCTTCCCGGGACGAATCCCACCTGATCTTGGTTGATCAGGTGAGGTATGAGACAACTTAATATTTTAGCTATCATTTTGGCATAAATTTTAACATCTATATTGATAAGTGATATGGGACGATAACTACTACATAACGAGGGATCTTTCTCTGGTTTCGGGATGACTGTTATATGTGCAGCTAGAGCTTGTGGAGGAAAGGATCCCCCGGAGGCAACAAAATTACACGCGGCTAGGAATAGAGGGCCCAGCAGATCCGAGAATTGTTTGTAAAATCCTGCTGAGTAACATCAGGGCCAGGGCTTTTGCCCGACTTCAAGTCCTCATTCACTGAGGTGACCTCCTCTAACGAGAAGTCCTCCTCAAGGCCCGCCAGACACTCCTCCGAGACCGCGGGCAACCTGTTTGATTGTATATAGGATTTGATCTTGTCGTGGAGCAAGTGAGTCGGAAGATCTTTAAAGTGACCCTTTATATTATACAGGGAATTATAATAGTCATAAAAACTGGATAATATGTCATGTGTACTATGAGCTACTTTACCCTTGGCATTTCTTATAAACGGTATAAATGTTTGTGGGCCTCGCGGGTGTAAAGCCCTCGCCAAAAGTTTGCCACTCTTGTTACCCAAGTGATAGAAACGGCTTTTGACTCTCTCCCTACAACAACGGGATCTCTGATCCAGGATAGTTAATAATTTTTGTCTAGCCGTGGATAAATCCGACAGGGTGAGCGGGGAAAGATCCTTTTTGTGCTGTGTCTCAAGTTTAGAGATCTGGGTAGAAAGATCAGCTATTTCTGCTATGCGGATCTTCTTGAGGTGAGAACCATGCGAGATAAGAACGCCCCCCAGTACACTCTTCAGGGCCTCCCATCTTATCGCAGGGGACGTGGGGTCCGAGGCATGGTCCACCACAAAACCTTCTATATTACACCTCACCTCTGAGGCGCACATCGGATCCGGCAGTAAATTCTCATTCAATTGCCAGGAAAATTTTGGTTTCGCCAAAGAGTCCAGCTTTATTGAGAAATAAATGGGCGCATGGTCGGACCTCAACATCGACCCCACCTCCGCCCCCACCCCCAAATCCAACAGGGAGTGGGATACGAAAAAATAATCAATTCTACTATAAGTTGAATGCACCTGTGAGTAGAAGCTATAATCTCTCGTGCTTGGATGGAGAGCCCTCCACACATCAACCAGTCACAGATCACTCATCTGCCTTCTCACCTTTTTAATGGTAGACCAGGAATAAGAGTACTTACCCGTTGATATGTCAATTAGAGGGTTCATTGGAAGGTTAAAGTCGCCCCCAAGGATAATCGGCGAGGCACCTGCAAATTTCTCCAGGAGCTTTATGCATGAAAGACTGAATTTCTGCTGGTCCTGGTTAGGAAAATAAACATTTGCCAAGATGAGCTCACGAGATTTCCAAGCCAACTTCAAGAAAACAAACCTCCCTTCCGTATCAATCATCGAGTCACGAACCTCTGCAAGAAAGGACTTATGGAAACCTATGGACACACCCCTGGACTTAGAGTGAGCATTTGTACTATGATACCATTTCGGGTAGTAAAAAGACGTACAGTCAGGGGTCACACCAGTCTTAAAGTGAGTCTTCTGAAGTAGCAGGATTGAGACACGTTGCTTATGGCTGGAGTACAATATCTGTTTTCTTTTCTCTGGTATATTTAACCCCTTAACATTAAAAGAGCAAAATTTTACTTCAGCCATAGTCAAGGTGTTGTTTGCGGAAATGGCTGTGTGAGAGCGGAAACCGGGCCCCTTGGAAGCTCATGTGTGATTCCGGGGTAGGGAATAGGTTAGAGGATTGAGGATGACACAACAGGGTAGGGAAAAGAAAGCAAGCAGATTGAAAAGAAATAGTAAAAATTCCGTGTGTGGTGAGTGTACACCTAAAGGAAGAAGTCGCGATGTGGTGGTGTATCTAGGGTCCACCAAGTACATCTATTTAAGTGAGGAAAAGCCGAGGGCGGGGTCCAACTTTCACCCGCCACCCCCATGACCAGGTAAAACAATAACCTGTAATAAACAATATTTAAGTCTATCAAAATTAACCAACGTCCAACCCCTCCTATATTAATTTTTAAACTCTGACTTCACAGTACAAACTATTAGGAGGAAGATTTGACCTTCTAAACTTAACAAGTAGTAGATTAAAGTGTCCACTTAGTTGAGAACTAACCGCGCTACCAAGCGCGGGTAAACTGGATACACACTGGATCAATAGTTTAAACCACCCGTAGGAGCACATGTGTGTCGGACAGCAACCTTGGAAACCGGAGGGAGGACAGGGGAGTCCCCTCAGGTTTGACTGGGGGCCGAAATATTCTTCCTTTGTTGTTTGCTAAGGGGAGCTTTCAGCCATCTCGGTGGGATGTCAGGGAGCTGTGGGGATCTCGGCCAATCAGGAATTTCAGTCAGAGGTAATTCGAAAGTTTTCAGAAAAGTGGCTAGGTCACCCAGGTTACGGAAGATTGCCGATTTCCTGCCCTTGAAAGCTATCAGCTGGAACGGAAATCCCCACTTATAAAGGATGTTTTTTTCCTAAAGGAGGGACAATATTGGTCACAAGGCTCTTCTTAGCTGTAAAGTCCGCCTGGACAAATCCGAGAGGATTAAGATCTGAGTTCCGTCAAAGGTGATGGAGCCTTTCAGTCTGGCGGCTAGCATAATAGTTTCTTTGACTTTATAATAATGTATTCTGCAAATGACCTCTCTAGGTCTCGAGTCCGATTGCGGCTTAGGTCCAAGGGCTCTGTGAATCCGGTCAAATTCTATAGGGCCTGCATCTTTGTCATTTAAGATCTCAAGAAACAGTTTTTGTACTGTAATATCCAGCTCAGACGGGCTTACGGACTTAGGGAGACCGCGTATTCTAATGTCGTTACGTCTGTTATGGTTCTCCAAGTCCTCTAACCCAGGGGTGTCAAACTGCATTCCTCGAGGGCTGCAAACACGTCATGTTTTCAGGATTTCCTTGCATTGCACAGGTGATAATTTAATCACCTGCAGAGAATGATTCCAGCACCTTGTGTAATGCTAAGGAAATCTTGAAAACACGCATGGTTTGAGGCCCTCGAGGAATGCAGTTTGACACCCCTGCTCTAACCCTGTTGCTATGTCCTTCAATCTCATATTGTGGTTTGTTATGACTAGTGTTGAGCATTCCGATACCGCAGGTATCGGCCGATATTTGCGGTATCGGAATTCCGATACCGAGTTCCGATATTTTTGTGATATCGGGAATTGGTATCGGGATTAAGATTCATGTGTAAAATAAAGAATAAAAATAAAAAATATTGATATACTTACCCTCGGACGCGCCCTGGTTGTCACCGCTGCAACCGCCATGCTTCCCTTTCTAAGAATGAGCGCGTTAAGGACCTTCAATGACATTGCGGCTTGTGATTGGTCGCTGAGCGGTCATGTGACCGCTCACGTGACCAATCACAAGCCGCAACTCAAAAAAAAGTGGACTTTAATGCCTGAACGGCGTGGCCACGCCGTTCAGGCATTAAAGTCCACTTTTTTTTCAATTGCTTTGTGCTGCTTTTCCTTTTTTTTGAGTTTATATATATATATATATATATATATATATATATACAGTATATATATAGACTGTATATATGTTTTCACAAATATTTGAGCCCATGGATACATTATATGTCCATTTTGCAAGGTTGCGAGAAAAAACTGCAGTACGGATGACATACGGATTACATACGAAGGATGACATGCGTAAAGTACGTGGCCACACCCTGCCTACGGATGACATACGGATCACTGTTTTGGGATCATTCCTGCGTATTACGCCTGTAAAAAAAACGGACCGTATTTGTCTACGCTGAGTGTGACCTCAGCCTATCAGTTTTGCACATTGAGAGACTGAAATTCTTGCCCATTCATCCTTGGCAAACAGCTCGAGCTCAGTGAGGTTTGATGGAGATCGTTTGTGAACAGAAGTTTTCAGCACTTTCCACAGATTCTCGATTGGATTGAGTTCTGGACTTTGACTTGGCCATTCTAACACCTGGATACTTTATTTGTGAACTATTCTATTGTAGATTTTGCTTTATGTTTGGGGTCATTGTCTTGTTGGAAGACAAATCTCTGTCCCAGTCTCAGGTCTTTTGCAGACTCCCACAGGTTTTCTTCAAGAATGGTCCTGTATTTGGCTCCATCCATCTTCCCTTCAATTTTAACCATCTTCCCTTTCCCTGCTGAAGAAAAGCAGGCCCAAACCATGATGCTGCCACTACCATGTTTGATAGTGGGGATGGTGTGATCAGGGTGATGAGCTGTGTTGCCTTTACGCCAAACATATCATTTGGCATTGTCGCCAAAAAGTTCGATTTTGGTTTCATCTGACCAGAGCACCTTCTTCCACATGTTTGGTGTGTTTCCAAGGTGGCTTGTTGCAAACTTTAAGCAACGCTTTTTATGGATACCTTTGAGAAATGGCTTTCTTCTTGCCACTCTTCCATAATGGCCAGATTTGTGCAGTGTACAACTGAATGTTGTCCTATGGACAGATTGTCCCATCTCTGCTGTAGATCTTAGACGACATGCTCTATAAAACGGCCAAGCGAGTTAACCACTTCAGTGAACACCATAAAATAAATAAAAAAGGCAAAAAAACTAGGCTTTATCATCATACTGTTGAACAAAAAGGGAAATAAAAACACAATCAAAAACATGACGGTAAACAAAAATAGTTAATTCTACCTCCCAAAAAATCAGATTTGAAAGCGGTCATAAAATGTCATGTGCCTAAAAATGGTGCTATTAAAAACATCACTTCATCACGCAAAAAAGAAGCTGTCACATGACTGTCAGTTGAAATATGGAAAAATTATAGCTGTCTAAATATGGCGATGAAAAAACTATTTTTTGCAATTAAAATCATGTTTTACTGTGCGACAGCAGCCAAGCATAAAAACCCGACATAAATCTGATATTGCTCTAATTGCACTGACCCGAAGAATAACGTCGCCTAATTGCTTATACCGCATGTAGAACAGCATAAAAAATAAATAAAACCAATACTTCATCTGCTGTTGATTTGTTCATTCTGCCTCCCAAACATCGAGGTAAGGTTCAGCTCACATTTATCCTGCGCTTGTAAACCTCTGAAATACGTGATTTAAACGGAACCCTCAGCAGAAGATCCTCTATAATGAAGCAGATAATGGCACTGTGGACACCATAGCACCTATGATCCGACAGCATCTGTCTTTTTAAGTGAGCTTAAAAGTGGAGTCGACCACACTTTTGGGCACTTCTGAAAAGAAATACAATGCTGAACAGAGGCCAGACGGAGTCCATAATAATTTTGCTGCCTCATCATAGTAATTGGTTCTTTCGGGGGTTTTTATCTGTCACATCACTCGGAGATGTAGATTGAAAGCCCAAAGTAAGTGCTCAGCGTAGCATGCCAGATAAATATGATCCTAAATATTTTTTTTTGCTTTTTTTTTGGAAGTGCATTTGAACAGCAAGGTTGATTGCTGTTGAGGGGAACTAGGAAAAAAAAAAAATCTCTATAAATCTTCAGCAGAGCGAGTGTGAGCGAGCTGAGTGTGACCTGAGTGTAAGTGTGGACGGCGGTAAGTGTGACTTGTGATTCAGTGAAGAGGTATTTGGAAAGCCTTTAACAAATACCTGTGTGAATTGGTGTGAGTTGCTGAATTGGGGGCAGCTATATTCATAAGGGTTAACTTAGGGTGGGGGCTCATAGTTAAGGGTTTATAAGGGGCAGCTGTTTGGGGCTCAAGTCCTTTTTGGAAGTGCATTTGAACAGCAAGGTTGATTGCTGTTGAGGGGAACTAGGAAAAAAAAAAAAAAACTCTATAAATCTTCAGCAGAGCGAGTGTGAGCGAGCTGAGTGTCACCTGAGTGTAAGTGTGGACGGCGGTAAGTGTGACTTGTGATTCAGTGACTTTGGAGTCAGGGAGTTTTCAGGGGAGGAATTACTGAATTGCTGTCTGATTTTTATTAATACTTTGTATTTTTTTTTTTTTTTTATTATTGAACTGTTCTGTCTGGTGCAATCCCCATTAGGAAATGTGCTCCACGATTGTTAATGCCATCCAGTGCACATCTTGCCACATGTATGCAGTCCTTGAGCAGCCGATCGAGGGTGCATACTGCTGTGCGAGATGTGAGCATGTTGTGCATTTGGAAACCCAGATTCTGACTCTAAATGTGCAGCTGGCAACACTGAGATCCATAGACAACATGGAGAGGAGTCTTCTGCTCACGGAGCAGACGCTCAATGGGACAGATGAGGGGGGGGATGGTGGGATGGAGCTGCAGGACAATGAAGTAGCAAGCTGGGTGACAGTTAGGAAGCGGGGTAGAGGGAAGAGTGCCAGGGAGGCTAGTCCTGATCTGGAACACCCCAATCAGTTTGCTAAGTTGGCAGATGAGGGGGGTGCCAGTACAGGGGTAGCACTGCTGCAGCCAGGCATGTCCTCTGAAAGCCGGAGGAGTGACTGCTCCAGTAAGGAGGGAAATAGGAGAGCAGGGCAGGCCAGACAGGTGCTGGTAGTGGGCGACTCAATTATTAGGGGAACAGATAGGGCAATCTGTCACAAAGACAGGGATCGTCGAACGGTGTGCTGCCTACCTGGCGCTCGAGTCCGACACATCGCTGATCGGGTGGACAGATTATTGGGAGGGGCTGGTGAGGACCCAGCGGTCATGGTGCACATTGGCACTAATGACAAAGTTAGAGGTAGGTGGAAGGTCCTTAAAGATGATTTCAGGGAATTAGGCTGCAAGCTGAAAGCAAGGACCTCCAACGTGGTATTTTCCGAAATACTGCCGGTACCACGTGCCACGCCAGAGAGGCAACGGGAGATTAGGGAGGTTAATAAGTGGCTCAAGAATTGGTGTAGGAAAGAGGGGTTTGGGTTCCTGCAGAACTGGGCCGACTTCTCAGTTGGCTACAGGCTCTACGCTAGGGACGGGCTGCACCTCAATGGGGAGGGTGCAGCTGTGCTGGGGGAGAGAATGGCTAGAAGGTTGGAGGAGTGTTTAAACTAGGAATTGGGGGGGAGGGTATTCATTTTATAGGAGGGGAAGATAGTGCAGACAGAGTCCTGGGCACAAATAAGGAAGTTGGGGGTGGCGGTGGCATGGGGGGTGGGGTCAGAACAGTTAATAATTTAAGAAATAGAAGTACAGAGAGGAACATAAAGTGCATGTATACTAATGCCAGAAGCCTCGCCAACAAAATGGACGAATTAGAACTAATGTTGTTGGAGCATAATTATGACATGGTGGGGATATCTGAAACGTGGCTGGATGAGAGCCATGACTGGGCTGTTAACTTGCAGGGCTATAGCCTGTTCAGAAATGACCGTACAGATAAGCGAGGGGGAGGGGTGTGTCTATATGTAAAATCATCCTTAAAACCCATCCTGCGCGATAATATAGGTGAATTTAATGAAAATGTAGAATCCCTGTGGGTGGAGATAAGGGGAGGGGGAAAAAATAATAAATTACTGATAGGGGTTTGTTATAAATCTCCAAAAATAATGGAAGCAATGGAGAATATCCTCGTAAAGCAAATAGATGAAGCTGCGACTCAAGGAGAAGTCATTATTATGGGGGACTTCAACTACCCTGAAATAGATTGGGGAACAGAAACCTGCAGTTCCAGCAAAGGTAATCGGTTTTTGACAATTATGAGAGACAATTACCTTTCACAACTGGTTCAGGACCCAACAAGAAGGGGGGCACTGCTAGACCTAATATTAACCAACAGGCCAGACCGCATATCAAATATAAGGGTTGGGGGTTACTTGGGAAATAGCGATCACAAAATAATAAGTTTTCATGTATCCTTTAAAAAGATGTGTAGTAGAGGGGTTACAAGGACACTAAACTTCAGGAGGGCAAATTTCCAACGGATGAGAGAGGATCTTGGTGCAATTAACTGGGACGATATCCTGAGACACAAAAATACACAGAGAAAATGGGAGACGTTTATTAGCATCCTGGATAGGACCTGTGCACAGTATATACCGTATGGGAATAAACATATTAGAAATAGGAGGAAACCAATATGGCTAAATAGAGCTGTAAGGGGCGCAATAAGGGACAAAAAGAAAGCATTTAGAGAATTAAAGGAAGTAGGTAGTGAGGAGGCATTAAATAAATACAGAAAATTAAATAAATTCTGTAAAAAGCAAATCAAGGCAGCAAAGCTTGAGACAGAGAAACTCATTGCCAGAGAGAGTAAAAATTATCCTAAAATATTCTTTAACTACATAAATAGTAAGAAACTAAAAAATGATAGTGTTGGCCCCCTTAAAAATAGTCTGGGTGAGATGGTGGATGAGGATGAGGAAAAAGCAATATGCTAAATGACTTTTTTTCATCAGTATTTACACAAGAAAATCCCATGGCAGACAAAATGTCTAGTGATAAAAATTCCCAATTAAATGTCACCTGCTTAACCCAGCAGGAAGTGTGGCGGCGTCTAAAAATCACTAAAATTGACAAATCTCCGGGCCCGGATGGGATACACCCTCGAGTACTGCAGGAATTAAGTACAGTCATTGATAGACCATTATTTTTAATCTTTAAAGACTCCATAATAACAGGGTCTGTGCCACAGGACTGCCGTATAGCAAATGTGGTGCCAATATTCAAAAAGGGAACAAAAACTGAACTCGGAAACTATAGGCCAGTAAGCTTAACCTCTACTGTGGGTAAAATCCTGGAGGGCATTCTAAGGGATGCTATACTGGAGTATCTGAAGAGGAATAACCTCATGACCCAGTAACAGCACGGGTTTACTAGGGACCGTTCATGTCAGACTAATTTGATCAGTTTCTATGAAGAGGTAAGTTCCGGATTGGACCAAGGGAACCCAGTGGATGTAGTGTATATGGACTTTTCAAAAGCTTTTGATACGGTGCCACACAAAAGGTTGATACATAAAATGAGAATAATGGGGATAGGGGAAAATATGTGGAAGTGGGTTGAGAGCTGGCTCAGGGATAGGAAACAAAGGGTGGTTATTAATGGAGCACACTCGGACTGGGTAGCGGTTAGCAGTGGGGTACCACAGGGGTCAGTATTGGGCCCTCTTCTTTTTAACATATTTATTAATGACCTTGTAGGGGGCATTCAGAGTAGAATTTCAATATTTGCAGATGACACTAAACTCTGCAGGGTAATCAATACAGAGGAGGACAATTTTATATTACAGGATGATTTATGTAAACTAGAAGCTTGGGCTGATAAATGGCAAATGAGCTTTAATGGGGATAAATGTAAGGTCATGCACTTGGGTAGAAGTAATAAGATGTATAATTATGTGCTTAATTCTAAAACTCTGGGCAAAACCGTCAATGAAAAAGACCTGGGTGTATGGGTGGATGACAAACTTAAATTCAGTGGCCAGTGTCAGGCAGCTGCTACAAAGGCAAATAAAATAATGGGATGCATTAAAAGAGGCATAGATGCTCATGAGGAGAATATAATTTTACCTCTATACAAGTCACTAGTTCGACCACACTTAGAATACTGTGCACAGTTCTGGTCTCCGGTGTATAAGAAAGACATAGCTGAACTGGAGCGGGTGCAGAGAAGAGCGACCAAGGTTATTAGAGGACTGGGGGGTCTGCAATACCAAGATAGGTTATTACACTTGGGGCTATTTAGTTTGGAAAAACGAAGACTAAGGGGTGATCTCATTTTAATGTATAAATATATGAGGGGACAGTACAAAGACCTTTCTGATGATCTTTTTAATCATAGACCTGAAACAGGGACAAGGGGGCATCCTCTGCGGTTGGAGGAAAAAAGGTTTAAGCATAATAACAGACACGGATTCTTTACTGTAAGAGCAGTGAGACTATGGAACTCTCTGCCATGTGATGTTGTAATGAGTGATTCATTACTTAAATTTAAGAGGGGACTGGATACCTTTCTGGAAAAGTATAATGTTACAGGGTATATACACTAGATTCCTTGATAGGGCGTTGATCCAGGGAACTAGTCTGATTGCCGTATGTGGAGTCGGGAAGGAATTTTTTTCCCCAATGTGGAGCTTACTCTTTGCACATGGGTTTTTTTTTGCCTTCCTCTGGATCAACATGTTAGGGCATGTTAGGTTAGGCTATGGGTTGAACTAGATGGACATATAGTCTTCCTTCAACCTTAATAACTATGTAACTATGTAACTATGTAATATGTAAATGTTATGTAAAATGTTCCCAATAAAAGCTTCAACTCAATCCACAAAAACAGCCAATCCTCACTCCGTTCAATGATCTGTTAACTGAAATAAAGGGAGCTTCACCATTACTGATAGCACAAAGGCTCTGAAAAAGCAAAATGGCTCCTCACCCTTCAGCAAATTTTACACTTCCAAATCCAAATGAACACCTCCCTTCTGAGCCCCTGTTTGTCTAAACCACATTTAGCACCCTCTTGTTTAGCATTTCTGTAGTGATGAGAGCCCACCTAATTTACGGGTTTGTGTCTCCAGACGCTGGGCATAACGTACTGGTAACTACAATATACTGGTCATTTCAATATACTGGTCACTACAATGGCAGTTTGCAATTTTCGCTCGGCAACATCCACTACTTTATGAGGTAATAACTCTGGAACGCCTCAATGGATCCCCATTATTCAGAGAATGTTTTTTGTGACATATTGTACTTCATGACAGCGGTAAAATTTATTTGATATGACTTATGTTTGAGAAAAAATTGAAAATTTGGAAAAATTTTTAAAACTTTTACAGTTTTCAAGCTATTAACTTTTATGCCCCTAAATTAGAGAGTCATGTCACACAAAAGAGTTAATAAATAACATTTCCCACATGTCTAATTTACATCAGAACAATTTTTGAAAAATCTTGTTTTTGTTATGAAGTTATAAGGGTTAAAGTGACCAGCGATTTCTCATTTTAACAACAAAATTTACAGAACTATTTTTTTAGGGACCACCTCACATTTGAACTTTGAGGGGACTATATGACAGAAAATATCCAAAAGTAACACCATTATTAAAACTGCACCCCTCAATGTGCTCAAAACCACATTCAGGAAGTTTATTAACCCTTCAGGGTCTTCAGAGGAATCCATAGAATGTGGAAGGAAAAAATAAACATTTAACTTCTTTTCGCAAAATTTTTTATACTTCTACAAAGATAACAAGAGAAAACTGACCAAACAATTTGTTGCTATTTTTCCTGAGCATGCCAATACCTCTCATGTGGGGGAAAACTACTGTTTGGGCACACAGCAGGGTTCAGAAGGGAAGGAGCACCATCTGACTTTTTAAATGTAAAATCTGCTGGAATAATTAGCGGATGCCATGTCACGTTTGGAGTGTCTGTGATGTGCCTAAACAGTGGAAACAGCCAACATTTGACACCATTTTGAAAACGAGACCCCCTCACGGAACTTATCTAGATGTGTATTGAGAAAATTGAACCCCTAGGTGCTTCACAGAAGTTTATAATGTTAAGCCGTGAAAATAAAAAATCAAAATCACATTTTTATCACAAAAATGTTTTTTAGCCCCAAATTTTGCAACACACATGTGAAATAAGGAGAATTTGCACAACATACAGCTCTGGAAAAAGTTAAGAGACCACCACATCAAAACCCTGTCATGGGCAGCCCAATCTCCAGACCTAAACCCCATTGACAACCTCTGGAATGTAATCAAGAGGATAATGGATAGTCACAAGACATCAGACAAAGAAGAGCTACTTAAATTTTTGCACCAGAAGCCGTGTGAAAAACTGGTGAAAAGCATGCCACGATGCATGAAAGCTGTGATTAAAAATCATGGTTATTCCCCAAAATATTGATTTCTGAACCCTTCTTGAGTTAGAACATTAGTATTGTTGTTTCTAAATGATTATGAACTTGTTTTCTTTGCATTATTTGAGGTCTGACAGACAGAGAGGAACATAAAGTGCATGTATACTAATGCCAGAAGCCTCGCCAACAAAATGGACGAATTAGAACTAATGTTGTTGGAGCATAATTATGACATGGTGGGGATATCTGAAACGTGGCTGGATGAGAGCCATGACTGGGCTGTTAACTTGCAGGGCTATAGCCTGTTCAGAAATGACCGTACAGATAAGCGAGGGGGAGGGGTGTGTCTATATGTAAAATCATCCTTAAAACCCATCCTGCGCGATAATATAGGTGAATTTAATGAAAATGTAGAATCCCTGTGGGTGGAGATAAGGGGAGGGGGAAAAAATAATAAATTACTGATAGGGGTTTGTTATAAATCTCCAAAAATAATGGAAGCAATGGAGAATATCCTCGTAAAGCAAATAGATGAAGCTGCGACTCAAGGAGAAGTCATTTTTATGGGGGACTTCAACTACCCTGAAATAGATTGGGGAACAGAAACCTGCAGTTCCAGCAAAGGTAATCGGTTTTTGACAATTATGAGAGACAATTACCTTTCACAACTGGTTCAGGACCCAACAAGAAGGGGGGCACTGCTAGACCTAATATTAACCAACAGGCCAGACCGCATATCAAATATAAGGGTTGGGGGTTACTTGGGAAATAGCGATCACAAAATAATAAGTTTTCATGTATCCTTTAAAAAGATGTGTAGTAGAGGGGTTACAAGGACACTAAACTTCAGGAGGGCAAATTTCCAACGGATGAGAGAGGATCTTGGTGCAATTAACTGGGACGATATCCTGAGACACAAAAATACACAGAGAAAATGGGAGACGTTTATTAGCATCCTGGATAGGACCTGTGCACAGTATATACCGTATGGGAATAAACATATTAGAAATAGGAGGAAACCAATATGGCTAAATAGAGCTGTAAGGGGCGCAATAAGGGACAAAAAGAAAGCATTTAGAGAATTAAAGGAAGTAGGTAGTGAGGAGGCATTAAATAAATACAGAAAATTAAATAAGTTCTGTAAAAAGCAAATCAAGGCAGCAAAGCTTGAGACAGAGAAACTCATTGCCAGAGAGAGTAAAAATTATCCTAAAATATTCTTTAACTACATAAATAGTAAGAAACTAAAAAATGATAGTGTTGGCCCCCTTAAAAATAGTCTGGGTGAGATGGTGGATGAGGATGAGGAAAAAGCCAATATGCTAAATGACTTTTTTTCATCAGTATTTACACAAGAAAATCCCATGGCAGACAAAATGTCTAGTGATAAAAATTCCCAATTAAATGTCACCTGCTTAACCCAGCAGGAAGTGTGGCGGCGTCTAAAAATCACTAAAATTGACAAATCTCCGGGCCCGGATGGGATACACCCTCGAGTACTGCAGGAATTAAGTACAGTCATTGATAGACCATTATTTTTAATCTTTAAAGACTCCATAATAACAGGGTCTGTGCCACAGGACTGGCGTATAGCAAATGTGGTGCCAATATTCAAAAAGGGAACAAAAACTGAACTCGGAAACTATAGGCCAGTAAGCTTAACCTCTACTGTGGGTAAAATCCTGGAGGGCATTCTAAGGGACGCTATACTGGAGTATCTGAAGAGGAATAACCTCATGACCCAGTATCAGCACGGGTTTACTAGGGACCGTTCATGTCAGACTAATTTGATCAGTTTCTATGAAGAGGTAAGTTCCGGATTGGACCAAGGGAACCCAGTGGATGTAGTGTATATGGACTTTTCAAAAGCTTTTGATACGGTGCCACACAAAAGGTTGATACATAAAATGAGAATAATGGGGATAGGGGAAAATATGTGGAAGTGGGTTGAGAGCTGGCTCAGGGATAGGAAACAAAGGGTGGTTATTAATGGAGCACACTCGGACTGGGTAGCGGTTAGCAGTGGGGTACCACAGGGGTCAGTATTGGGCCCTCTTCTTTTTAACATATTTATTAATGACCTTGTAGGGGGCATTCAGAGTAGAATTTCAATATTTGCAGATGACACTAAACTCTGCAGGGTAATCAATACAGAGGAGGACAATTTTATATTACAGGATGATTTATGTAAACTAGAAGCTTGGGCTGATAAATGGCAAATGAGCTTTAATGGGGATAAATGTAAGGTCATGCACTTGGGTAGAAGTAATAAGATGTATAATTATGTGCTTAATTCTAAAACTCTGGGCAAAACCGTCAATAAAAAAGACCTGGGTGTATGGGTGGATGACAAACTTAAATTCAGTGGCCAGTGTCAGGCAGCTGCTACAAAGGCAAATAAAATAATGGGATGCATTAAAAGAGGCATAGATGCTCATGAGGAGAATATAATTTTACCTCTATACAAGTCACTAGTTCGACCACACTTAGAATACTGTGCACAGTTCTGGTCTCCGGTGTATAAGAAAGACATAGCTGAACTGGAGCGGGTGCAGAGAAGAGCGACCAAGGTTATTAGAGGACTGGGGGGTCTGCAATACCAAGATAGGTTATTACACTTGGGGCTATTTAGTTTGGAAAAACGAAGACTAAGGGGTGATCTCATTTTAATGTATAAATATATGAGGGGACAGTACAAAGACCTTTCTGATGATCTTTTTAATCATAGACCTGAAACAGGGACAAGGGGGCATCCTCTGCGGTTGGAGGAAAAAAGGTTTAAGCATAATAACAGACACGGATTCTTTACTGTAAGAGCAGTGAGACTATGGAACTCTCTGCCATGTGATGTTGTAATGAGTGATTCATTACTTAAATTTAAGAGGGGACTGGATACCTTTCTGGAAAAGTATAATGTTACAGGGTATATACACTAGATTCCTTGATAGGGCGTTGATCCAGGGAACTAGTCTGATTGCCGTATGTGGAGTCGGGAAGGAATTTTTTTCCCCAATGTGGAGCTTACTCTTTGCACATGGGTTTTTTTTTGCCTTCCTCTGGATCAACATGTTAGGGCATGTTAGGTTAGGCTATGGGTTGAACTAGATGGACATATAGTCTTCCTTCAACCTTAATAACTATGTAACTATGTAACTATGTAATATGTAAATGTTATGTAAAATGTTCCCAATAAAAGCTTCAACTCAATCCACAAAAACAGCCAATCCTCACTCCGTTCAATGATCTGTTAACTGAAATAAAGGGAGCTTCACCATTACTGATAGCACAAAGGCTCTGAAAAAGCAAAATGGCTCCTCACCCTTCAGCAAATTTTACACTTCCAAATCCAAATGAACACCTCCCTTCTGAGCCCCTGTTTGTCTAAACCACATTTAGCACCCTCTTGTTTAGCATTTCTGTAGTGATGAGAGCCCACCTAATTTACGGGTTTGTGTCTCCAGACGCTGGGCATAACGTACTGGTAACTACAATATACTGGTCATTTCAATATACTGGTCACTACAATGGCAGTTTGCAATTTTCGCTCGGCAACATCCACTACTTTATGAGGTAATAACTCTGGAACGCCTCAATGGATCCCCATTATTCAGAGAATGTTTTTTGTGACATATTGTACTTCATGACAGCGGTAAAATTTATTTGATATGACTTATGTTTGAGAAAAAATTGAAAATTTGGAAAAAATTTTAAAACTTTTACAGTTTTCAAGCTATTAACTTTTATGCCCCTAAATTAGAGAGTCATGTCACACAAAAGAGTTAATAAATAACATTTCCCACATGTCTAATTTACATCAGAACAATTTTTGAAAAATCTTGTTTTTGTTATGAAGTTATAAGGGTTAAAGTGACCAGCGATTTCTCATTTTAACAACAAAATTTACAGAACTATTTTTTTAGGGACCACCTCACATTTGAACTTTGAGGGGACTATATGACAGAAAATATCCAAAAGTAACACCATTATTAAAACTGCACCCCTCAATGTGCTCAAAACCACATTCAGGAAGTTTATTAACCCTTCAGGGTCTTCAGAGGAATCCATAGAATGTGGAAGGAAAAAATAAACATTTAACTTCTTTTCGCAAAATTTTTTATACTTCTACAAAGATAACAGGAGAAAACTGACCAAACAATTTGTTGCTATTTTTCCTGAGCATGCCAATACCTCTCATGTGGGGGAAAACTACTGTTTGGGCACACAGCAGGGTTCAGAAGGGAAGGAGCACCATCTGACTTTTTAAATGTAAAATCTGCTGGAATAATTAGCGGATGCCATGTCACGTTTGGAGTGTCTGTGATGTGCCTAAACAGTGGAAACAGCCAACATTTGACACCATTTTGAAAACGAGACCCCCTCACGGAACTTATCTAGATGTGTATTGAGAAAATTGAACCCCTAGGTGCTTCACAGAAGTTTATAATGTTAAGCCGTGAAAATAAAAAATCAAAATCACATTTTTATCACAAAAATGTTTTTTAGCCCCAAATTTTGCAACACACATGTGAACTAAGGAGAATTTGCACAACATACAGCTCTGGAAAAAATTAAGAGACCACCACATCAAAACCCTGTCATGGGCAGCCCAATCTCCAGACCTAAACCCCATTGACAACCTCTGGAATGTAATCAAGAGGATGATGGATAGTCACAAGACATCAGACAAAAAAGAGCTACTTAAATTTTTGCACCAGAAGCAGTGTGAAAGACTGGTGAAAAGCATGCCAAGATGTATGAAAGCTGTGATTAAAAATCATGGTTATTCCCCAAAATATTGATTTTTGAACCCTTCTTGAGTTAGAACATTAGTATTGTTGTTTTTCGAAATGATTATGAACTTGTTTTCTTTGCATTATTTGAGGTCTGAAAGCACTGGATTTCTTTTATAATTTAGACCATTTTTCTTTGTCGGAAAAAAATACCAAATTTATTGCTTGGAAATTCTGAGACATGTTGTTAGAAGTTTATAGAATAAGAGAACAATTTACAGTTTACTCAAAAATATACCTATAAAGAAACAATCAGACAAACTGAACATTTTGCAGTGGTCTCTTAATTTTTTTTCCAGGGCTGTATATTGAAATCATCATATTATATAACAATGTGTACTTACATTGCATCATTTAACCCTTCTATCCAGCTATTTTGTCTCTTTTCCATTAGGTCTATGACATTAAAAACTGACTAGCTGAATCCTTCTAAGCTCTATGTAGAAACAGGAGGTTAATTTTCCCTGTATGATTCATGAGTCACTGCAAAAGTCCCTGGCAGGGGGGAGGAGCAGAGCAGCTGGTTCAGGAACTGAAGAGGGGAATGATAAATGCAGGGAAAATAGAGGTCCTTTGTCTACATAGAACAGAAAAGAATTAACTGCGTAGAAAGGCAAAATATTGAGAGGAGAAAAACTTTGATGGAGGAGTGCTTCTTTAAATACAATTTTATCCAGTCTAGACAACTCTCTCTCAGCTCAATATATCATCAGGACGTAGATCTGGGGATTTATTATGATGGAATATAGGCTGAACTGGATGGACAAATGTCTTTTTTCGGCCTTACTAACTATGTTACTATGTTACTATGTATGTTACTATCAGCATCAGAACTAATTTCTCTGATAATTTGCTACAACATATCTGACTGTGGCAATTTTACTTAGGTTAAGTTAGCACAATGAGTTTTTAGTGAGTTTTTGACACTTCACATTTTTGTTATGAAAAAAAAACTACAGCTCAAAAATTGAATTACAATGCATGCAAGAAAAACTCACTGATGAAGTGTAAGGAAAAAAATGTAAGTAATCTAATTTACCTAATAGAAATTTTCCTATTAGGAAATATAGGTTATTTGTGTTTTTTCTTTGTGATTTTTGATTGTACAGTTTTTGAGCATGCTCACATGGGACATTTTGCAAATTGATTTCTGCATCAAAAACGAGAGTGATCACAAGAAATATGCTGCATACAATAAACACGATTTCATAGCTTTTTTGCATGCATTTTTTACTCATTTTTACTTGCTTCTTTTTCATGTGAATAAGGATGTTATTAAACTCTCAGGCACAAACTGTTTAATCAGCAGAAATAGATATTGTAATAGTAAAGGTATTAAAATCTGTCTTTTATTAGTACCATTAAAAATAAGCCTAGAGTAGGAGGATAAAAATAAAGTACTGACCAACATGTATAACAATATAAAGTGCTCACCATTTCCAGTGCTCATAAATCACAGGGGAACAATTTGAAAAACATTTTCTGTTGAGTTAGGTTTTTGAGCTGATTTATACTAAAATTGGCATGCTGATTCCAAAAATGTAGTCAGTTTTTTTCTAGCATGTCAAGTTTTTCCTACACAACTTACCTGCCAGAAAAGCACAATTGCACTGATATCTGTAATAAGACTTGTTATCTGATTACAATTCGACTCATATAGAGCTACGTGGCAACTTGTAAGAGTAGTCACAACTTTGTCATGCCTATTTCTTATATATTTCATTTTTTGTTCATATTTGTACTATTTAAAAAAAAAACAACACTTTTTAGGTACAGTAGTTTACATAGTTTTGAGAAGACAAAAATCCTATAGTTTAAAAACTTGACGTTATCGAGAAAAACTGAGATCATTTCTGGATTCAGCATCCAAAGATTAATTAAGAACAGTTGTCTGACCTAACTCTTAAAAAATTGTGTTCCCCAGTGTAATGGTTCAGTTTCACCGTATCCCTCCAAGGTCTATGCTGGAGCAAGGATAAATCTGGACCTAGCACTAATATATATGTTATGCCCCGTGTAAGGCCGGGATCACACATACGCGAGATACGGATGAGTCTCGCAGGTGAAAACCCTCCTCTGGCACCGGCACTTGGGAGCGGAGCATGCAGCCGCACAGCAATACATGGAGCTGCACGCTCCGCTCCCGAGTGCCGGCCCCAGAGCTGGGTTTTCACCTGCGAGACTCAGCCATATCTCGCGTATGTGTGATCCCGGCCTAAGACTCTTGCACTTGCAAGGGCAGTAATCAAGTCATGACCACATGCTCTATACAGGTTGTGAAACACCATGCAAACCTGGTTTATAGTTTCTTGCCATCCCAGAACCCTTCCTCTCTCCCGCCCTCTGCTAACATACATACTCCCTCAGCACTGAGGTGGAATTGCATAGGGTGGGTTACTTTGAGGCTTACTACTATGCAGTTCCACACTTGGGTACTGCCATTCTAAGTGCAGGAGTCTTACACGAGACAGGACAAGGTATATTAGTGCCAGATCCTGATTTACCCTTCTCGTGCCTTTTTAGGCTTTGGAGGCATACATCTCATCAGGATAGATGAGATATCAAAAAAGCAGCGGGGTTCAAAAATGCATGCAAAAAGAAAACATCGCAAACGCATGAGATTTCAGAAATCTCATTGACTATGCTGACATTGTAATTACACTGGGTAAAATATGCACGCTAAAAACAATGCTACGTGTAAACATACCCCAAGTCTCATTTTGGTATGTCATGTTTAAAAAAAAGTTACTATGCTTTTGGTACTTCATGTCATTTGGCTTTGACAAAACTTTATTGATATTGTCATATGCGGATTTCATGTGTTTTTAGTGTATTTCCGCAGAACTTGAGACTTATATGTGCTCATAAATGCAAATCACAATGGATATATTGAATTAATAACTTTGTACTGGATTCTAATAAAGTGATTTTATTGCCTTAACATTCCAGGAACTAAATACAAACTCTTGAGATGTTACTTCGATCATACTTAGAATGATGGCTTTTGGCCACAAACTAGAATTAACTCTTAGGTTATCCTTGCCAAGGACCATTAAGCCCAGAGCTATGAGAAGCACAGTTAACAAGTCATATTTTATCCTCTCTTGAGAACAAAACTTTCTTTTTTTTTTTCATTGCATAAACCTGACCTTCAGTATAAATTTATATGAAAATTATTATGAAAGGAAGGTCATCTCACTGGCAAGCAGTGGTGATGTGACTCATTTTAATTACCACTTCTTTTAAATTAATGACTAAGGTCCTTTTCATTGGGATATTTCATGACATGATTTAAGCAGAGGATTTTGTGATGCAGTGATTTTTTTTTTATAGCAGGTTGAGAGAAGTAATCATTTCTCCCTTACACAATGTCCTTGTAAACATAATGACAATTAGGAAGCAGGACCTTCACTTCAGAAATATGCAGTCCTATGTGACATTCCTTGCCAAGCTGTATCATTGTTTATAATGCCTTCCCAAATGTCACATACTGTTGAAAGCCACCAATGTTATCATTAAAAATGTGTCACCTACAACATCAGGAGTTTTTGTTCTAAAATGTGTAATTCCATTTACATTGAAGTAAAAAAAATGAAATGCAATAAAATATCAATCTTTGACTGGGCCCTACATCAGAAGAGTCTGATAGGCACCTTTATAGGCATATTTTATTTAATGTTTCACTCCATTTTGTTCTACCTATAGCAGAGAATATGTTTCACTGTTCCAAAAAAATTTGTGGTTATTTTAGACACCTTGATCCAGTAAATAAATATTGCTGTTATACCATGGATACTTAAATAAACTGCTATACTGTGTACATATAAAAAGTGCTGACACATGTACCCATGCCAAAATGCACAAATATAATCCATCCCATTTGAATCTTTGTCAACAGTACTGCTAAACTTCATAGCAAGCTTCAGTTCTGTAGCATCCATTTCATACCTCAAGATGGTTCTGCATAAACTTGGACAACCTCCACAAGATACTTGTGGCTTCTTTGAGTCAAATCATGTGTAAATGCTGACATCAAAACATAAATGAAATGAAGTAAGAATTAAGCTAAATATTTTTCATTGATACATCTACTACCTTTTTTTTGAAACTTTTATTACGATGGATTTTATGAATGAATTAATAAAATGTACTTTTCATTCTATTTTTTGAGTTGGAATCACTTCTTGCCTACCACAATAGACCAATTGTATGCATATGTTTGGAAGTGTTGAACAATTATTGTATCCTGGGACACATTGTATTCATCATCTACCACCTCAGCAGACATAGTAGCTGGTGTGCAGCTCTCATCCTGAAGACCACCTGACCCAGCAAACAGTATCCACTTCTTGGATGCAAGTCAGGTACTGGCACATTAAGCCATTCAGGATTTATGTGTGCGCCTGGTTGACATCAGTAGGACTATGCTGAGAGGGTCAATTAGGCCGGGGACACACACAACGTATAAAAAAACGGACCGTTTTTGACGGACGAGAATCGCACAAATGTTACCAAAACATTGATCCGTGTGCAGTGCGAGGATGCGATTTTCTCGCATCAAATAATCCGTGTGACATCCGTGTGACATCCGTATGGCATCCGTACTGCGTGTTTTTATCGCAGGCTTGCAAAACCGACATACGGCTATGCAAGAGATCCATGTGAAAAAAAAAAAACATATATACTGCCTATATATATATATGTCAGTAGACACATATATGTATATATATTAATATTTCATCCAGCGCGATATAGCAGAAAGCCGGTAATTCAATTACCGGCTTTTGCTTTCTCCTTCCTAAAACCCAACATGATATGAGACATGGTTTACATACAGTAAACCATCTCATATCACCATTTTTTTTTGCATATTCCACACTACTAATGTCAGTAGTGTGTATATGCAAAATTTCGCCATTCTAGCTAGTAAATTAAGGGGTTAAATGGCGGAAAAAAATTGGCGTGGGCTCCCGCACAATTTTCTCCGCCAGAGTGGTAAAGCCAGTGACTGAGGGCAGATATTAATAGCCTGGAGAGGGTCCACGGTTATTGGCCCCCCCTGGCTAAAAACATCTGCCCCCAGCCACCCCAGAACAGGCACATCTGGAAGATGCGCCTATTCTGGCACTTGGCTACTCTCTTCCCATTCCCGTGTAGCGGTGGGATATGGGGTAATGAAGGGTTAATGTCACCTTGCTATTGTAAGGTGAAATTAAGCCAAATTAATAATGGAGAGGCGTCAATTATGACACCTATCCATTATTAATCCAATACTAGTAAAGGGTTAAAAATACACAAACACATTATTAAAAATTATTTTAATGAAATAAAAACAAAGGTTGTTGTATTAATTTATTTAACGCCCAAGCCAATCACTGAAGACCCTCGTTCTGTAACAAAAAAAACATAATAAACCAACAATATCCTTACCTTCCGCAGATCTGTAACGTCCAACGATGTAAATCCATCTGAAGGGGTTAAAATATTTTGCAGACACGAGCTTTGCTAATGCAGCAGCTCATGTCTGCAAAACCCCAGGGAATGAAGGTAAAGTAGGTCATTGACCTATATTTACCTGCATTTGCGGTGAGGCACCCTCTACTGGCTGTTCCTAGATCGTGGGAACTTTCCTAGAAAGCTCCCTGGCTCGAGTTCATATGAGGACAACCAGCAGAGGGCGCCCTCTTATGATCTCGAGCCTGGGAGCTTTCTAGGAAAGTTCCCACGATCTAGGAACAGCCAGCAGAGGGCGCCTCACCGCAAATGCAGGTAAATATAGGTCAATGACCTACTTTACCTTCATTCTCCGGGGTTTTGCAGACATGAGCTGCTGCATTAGCAAAGCTCGTGTCTGCAAAATATTTTAACCCCTTCAGATGGATTTACATCGTTGGACGTTACAGATCTGCGGAAGGTAAGGATATTGTTGGTTTATTATGTTTTTTTTGTTACAGAACGAGGGTCTTCAGTGATTGGATTGGGCGTTAAATAAATTAATACAACAACCTTTGTTTTTATTTCATTAAAATAATTTTTAATAATGTGTTTGTGTATTTTTTTAACCCTTTACTAGTATTGGATTAATAATGGATAGGTGTCATAATTGACGCCTCTCCATTATTAATCTGGCTTAATGTCACCTTACAATAGCAAGGTGACATTAACCCTTCATTACCCCATATCCCACCGCTACACGGGAATGGGAAGAGAGTGGCCAAGTGCCAGAATAGGCGCATCTTCCAGATGTGCCTTTTCTGGGGTGGCTGGGGGCAGATGTTTTTAGCCAGGGGGGGGGGGCAATAACCGTGGACCCTCTCCAGGCTATTAATATCTGCCCTCAGTCACTGGCTTTACTACTCTGGCAGAGAAAATTGTGCGGGAGCCCACGCCAATTTTTTCCGCCATTTAACCCCTTAATTTACTAGCTAGAACGGCCAAATTTTGCATAGACACACTACTGACATTAGTAGTGTGGAATATGCAAAAAAATGGTGATATGAGATGGTTTACTGTATGTAACCATGTCTCAAATCATGTCGGGTTTTAGGAAGGAGAAAGCAAAAGCCGGTAATTGAATTACCGACTTTAAAGCTGTCTAGCACTGGATGAAATATTAATATATATATACATATAACGTTCTCACTGACATATATATATATATATATATATACCTATTCTATGTGTACACATTTATTCGACCTATTCTATTCTAAGCTGTCAGTGTGATTTTACTGTACACCACACTGAATTACCGGCTTTTCTCTCTAACAGCGCTGCGTATTCCTCGCAAGTCACACTGCTGGTCCGTGTGTGATCCGTATTTTTGGGGCTTCCATAGACTTTCATTGGCGATTCTCGGCCGAGAAACGCTGACAATCGCAGCATGCTGCGATTTCACTCGGATCCTGAATACGGCCGAGAAAATATCGGATGATGGGAGCTGCCCCATTGATTAACATTGGGACGAGTGCTATGCGATTTTTTATCGCATTGCACTCGTCCGTATTACGGTCTAGTGTGACCCCGGCCTTAGAGACAGACATAGGACCATAGGACTAATCCCCAGTACATATGTTATAGCATTGAAACTCTGCTATGGCACTACCTTGATCAGATGGCTCACAAAATGTGAAGGTAAGAAGAATGACTGTTTCCCTACCCTTTTCATCTTCCTCCCTACCCTTCATCATCATACCTTCTAAATTTTTAAGAAAAGAAACAGGGACAAATTTTGACCTCGCCCCTGGCCACATCCCAGTCTATGCCCATTTGCCATTTCTTTTTACCCTGGCAGAGGAGATGGCAATGAGGGACATTCAGCAGACGCCAGAGACTGCAGGGAGAAGACTCAAATTCAGGACTGTCAGTTGTAATCAGGATGGTTGGAAGTAGAAATGAGCTGATTGATTCATTGGACTCCAGTCCAGGGTCCAGATCAGTGGGGCATGGCAGCTCTTACCTTCCAGTGCAGATTTTGATTAGCCAAGGCCGGCACGACGTCATCTGTGCGTCCTGATCATCTCTAATTGGGGCCTGTGGATTTAATTTTTGTTCATTCATTCATTCATAGTCGAAGAAGACAGAACTTTCTCATCTATATGTAGCTTCATTATGTGACATCTGGCTTTTTGGTGTCTGTAAAGCCGTGTTCACACTAAGCTTAAATACTGAGTTTCTTGTTTTCTGCAGGTGTTCACACCAAACTACACAATTGTGCTGCACTATTTAGGCCTCTTCCCCCTTATTTGAGCAGATGTGCAGTTGCGAAGCCGAGTTTTTAGTGTGTTTTTATAGCCCCGAAAAGTTTTAATTCTGCACTTGAAAACGTGAGAGAAGTTTTTTACATGTGTGTTTTTTTAGGCTCATAGAAGCCTTCAGAGAAAAAAAGAGCGCCAACATTGCACAGTTTCGCAGCATCTCCAGATGCAAAGGGCCTGCAATTTTCATGAAATCACTTTCACTTTGCGTGGACAGTTCAACACAGCAGAATTTCTGTGAAAAAAAGCAGCAGAAAATATGAAGCATTTACACTACATGCGAACATGGTCTAAATGTCCAAGCAAAGTGGATGCGATTTCATAAAATCTTTGACATTGCTGAACTGTGTGGTTTTGGTGCTTTTTTCCTCTACAGAGCCTGAAAAAAATGCATGTAAAAAAGGTGTTGCATTTTAAATGCAGAATCAAAACGTTTCTGTAGTGTCTTAAAAAGCATTAAAATGTGAAATCACATCTGCACCAAAAATGCATTAAATATGGGGAAGCAAGCATAAAAGAAACACAGCAAACACGTAATAATCAGTGAAGATTCTTATTGCAATATGTAGTGCGGATACTTGCAGAAAACATGTACAAAAAAGTAGCATTTATGCATTTACATTATTTTATGGGTGCGATGTTTATTATTTTTTTTAAAAGTGCAGTCCATGTGACTTTTATCTAATTGTTTTTCATTAGTTTTTATGAATTTTAGAGGAAGAAAAAACATTTCTTTTACTCTTCCTCTAGAATACAGAGGCATAAAAGTACACTGTTATATACAATGTATCTCTATGTTTCAGTATAACCTGCCTGTGGGGTTAGTGGCTGCAATACAAATAAACACAGTGACCACACCAGAGCCTGTGGCTCAATAGCTAAAAGAAATTATGAAAGAAACTATGATATGGAGAATCACGGGCTGCTCACTGTCAGGTTGGCTTTTGAAGAATGGAAACATTTTTTGGAGGGAGCTATTCATCCTGTTACTGTGATGAAAGATCATAAAAATGTAGCCTATATTGTATCTGCTAAGTGTTTATCCTCTAGACAGGCCAGATGGTCCTTATTTTTCTCTAGATTCAGACTCTAGATTTAGACTAGCGTCTAAGAATGTTAGGGCTGACACTTTGTCATGCAGCCTTGATTCCATTATTTCCTCTAGGAATTGTGATTTCTATGGTCCAGTCATTGGCCCCATCTGTTACTCATGAACTTAAAATATTTGTGCCTGTGTATCTTGGATCATGTCTATTGCAGGAATTTCATACTCTGTCTTAGGCCTCTTTCACACGTCCTGATATTTCCAGTACTGTAAAAACCGGTACCAGAGATATCCGTGTCCGTTTGTGTAATACTTGCAGCACACATGTGGCAACCGTTTGTGGCCCGTGTGCCGCATCAGTACCACATGGACGGCCACGGGGCAAAAAGTGCTACAGTAAGCGCTGTTCTCCAGCAGCAGGTGCTGAAGACAGCTCTGATAATTCTCCCCTGCTCTGCTGGTGATCTGCACGAGCAGAAGAGAAAGATGACAGTTATATTAAAGTAAGAATAATGACAGCACGTGGGGGCTTTTGGGACTGTTACTCCATTTATTCGACACCTGCTGCCACTAATAACAGTGACAGCAGGAGCGGATGACCAGGGGATTCCTCACCTGCGATATAATGAAATAAATGAATGAAAAACCCGACATGGTTTCCCCTCTATTTTCCTTAAACAACCAGCAAAACTCACAGCCTGGGGCTGAAATCCTCAGCTCTCAGCTTCAGCAAGGTTGGTTATCAAGAAAAGGGGTCCCAATGCTGTTTTTTTAATTATTTAAATAAATAATTTAAAAAAACGGCATAGGGTCCCTCCATTTTTGACAACCAGCCTTGCTAAAGCTCAAAGCTTGGGGCTGGTATTCTCAGGCTGGTAAGGGGCCTATGATATAGCCCCTACAGCCTAAAAAGAGCAGCCCGCAGCTGCCCAGAAAAGGCACATCAATTAGATATTCCAATTCTGGTGCTTTGCCCGACTCTTCCCACTTGCCCTGTAATGGTGGCAAGTGGGGTTCTTATTTGTGGGGTTGATGTCACCTTTGTATTGTCAGGTGACGCAGTTTCGAAATGGAGATGTCTCTATAAGACACCTTTCCAATACTAATCCTATAATTATTTGGTAAACAAAGACTCAGCCAGAATAAAGTCCTTTAACTGAAAAAAATGACACATTTAATAATCTCAATTAAACCATACTTATGACCTCACCTAATTCCACCGAAGCCCACGATCTCCTTTAGTAAATCTAAAATAAAAAAACAACAATATACCGTACCTGACGATTGTTCGGTCCTATGCCATAATCCATGTCTCGGGTCTAAATAGTTTTCAACCTGGACAGTGCCAAGATGCGACCATCCAGGCTGAGAACCACTGGTGAATGAGCTGCTGTGAGCGCAGCATCATTGACCAGCAGTGACATCATCGAGATTCCCAGCCAGGCTGAACTGCGGTGACCTCAGAACCGTGGGAAAAAGTCAGTGATAAGGTCACCGCAGTTCAGCCCGGCTGGGAACCTTGATGACATCACCACTGGTCATATTTCAGAATCTAAATCCTTTCTGCTAATCGTGTGGTCCAGACACCAGGCCACATTTTTTTTTATCTAAATCATTTCTGTTAATAGTGTGGTCCAGACACCAGGCCACATTTCAGAATCAAAATTGCTTGAGCTAATAGTTTGGGCCTGACACCAGGCCACATTTTCAGAATTTAAATCATTCCTCCTAATAGTGTGGGCCATAAACCAGGCCACATTTCAGAATCTAAATTGTTTGTGTTAATAGTATGGACCAGACACCAGGCCACATTTCAGAATCTAAATCCTTTCTACTTATAGTGTGAACCAGCAAGCAAATACTGATTGTTAATTCAGTGACAGGTGACTGACAGGTCTGAGCAAAGCATTATGAAACAGCTGGTTAAAGGAGGTGAAGGGTACATCCTACATAAGTGGGAAAAAGTGAGGGCCAGAAAGAGCATGTGATCCAGTGGATGGCAATTGCTGGCCTCTCTGCCTCTTCCTCCACTTTAACATCACAAACAGTACAATATTCAGCAGTGGTATCCAAATTACCTTTGTTTAACCCAGTGTCACAACTCTCCAACCATCCTACTGACTGGGGGGAACCACAGATGGGTGAATCTGCAGAGCTGTTCACACATTCTATTCCATGGGCATCACAGGTCTGCTGCAACCATTCACAGAATTCAGAGGAGGAAAGCATCTGCATTGATGCCCCAAATTATTTTTAGTTGGAACCAGGGCCGGAAAAAGTAGAGTCCAAGCAGAATCCAGATCTTCGTCACCAGATGTTAACCCTCAGAGGTGGAGGTGATCCTGATCAGACTCAGATGCCTGAGGTGCATGCAAACTGTACTGTACTATCAGGGCAGGAAGAGGATGGTGACTCTCAGGGTGAGGAGTGGTAGAACAATGAGGTTGTAGATCCCACTTGGTGTGAAGCCAGAGGCACGCAGCTAGTAGCTCAGCTGAGGAGGTGGAGGAAAAGGAAAACAAAGATGTTACAGACACGGTAATTTTCCTGTAGTGCAAGGGGTAACAAAAGCCCATGATACTTTTTCTACTCTAGGGAAGTTGATTCCACTTTAGTGGTGTGTGACAATAATTTTTGGAAATGTGGAGACTCCAAGTTGGATCTCCATCTGGTCGGTTGCCTATAGTAGAAGGTGTGTGAGAGGCCTGTTATACTGTTCCTTCTCTGTGGAAATCAATGCCACTTTAGTGGTGTGTGACAATAATTTTTTGAAATGTGTAAGTAGGTCTCCCAGACAGGCAGGCCTGCACTTAATTTCAGTCAACTACCTGTGTTACTTTCTTTACATTTTTTCTATCAATAGTACTATATAAAAATAATGTCACCATCATCTGAGTGTGGCTGGAAACATTTTTTAATGTTGCATGAGGTATCAGGGTTCCCAGTTAAGAAGGCTTACACTGCTTCCCTAACCACCAGGTCCTCATAGAAACTTCAATTCCAAGCTGTAAATGCAGGGCCAGACCCTGGTACCTCATGCCTGGCCCATAGCTGACTGCAGCTGGGTCAATTGGTGCCACTTTTCATGGTGTCTGACCCTATTTAAACTTTTTGCAAAGTTTTTTGTCACTCCTTGAGGTGTTTTGTTTATATTTGATTTAGCTTCCCATTGAATCTAATGGCATTCGGGTACGTTCGGCGAACATGTTTGGTGAACGTCTAAATGTTCATTGAATCGAACTAAACCAAACCTTGAAAGGTTCGCTCATCTCTAATGAGAATATCTACTACCAGGTACCACTCCAGGGCAGCACAACAACTGACCAGAAGGTGAGAGGTGTGCGCACAAGTAACAGAAGCGCGTGGCCAGATGGTCCGAGTTTATCACAGGCAGCACAGCATCAGTAAATGTGGCTGAGTTCAGGAGCAGAGAGGTGAGACAGGACAAGTAAACAAGCCAAGTCATTATCGGGATACACCATATGGAAGAATGCATAAATGGGTGTGCTACCAGGATGGGATTCAATGGGTGGAGAGTGACAACGGCCACACCCTCTAAGTCTGAATGAATGTCACAAGCAGATGCACAAGTGCTGCAAGAAGCAGACTCAGTAGAGCGGCATCACACAAGGTGACTCTGTAGAGGAGCGCTGAGTGTAACACCTGTGTCGCAGTCTCTGCAGAGATGCCGAGATACGGCTCCTGCTGCTCTCCTGCTTCCGCCACAGCTCCTGTGAATCAGGGTCGCTGCGCGCCTCACAGGTCCATGGGCATGACGCTTAGGACACGTGTGCGTGCGCTTCCTATATTTTAAAGCAATAGGGTGTGCACTCTGACTGTGCCCCAGACTATAGCCTTGAGGCACTTAGTACTTAAGGCACCTCTACTTTGTTGGAAGGTGCCTGAACAACAATTGCAGTTTATCAGTCTGCAAGCTGCTGGCTAGCAGTCCAGTTTAATCTGTACCAGTTCGGTCTTCCTCTTCCCATCCTGTCTGTGCAGTACCTGCACCCAAAACCGTTCTGGTGGTACCTGAACCTGAAACTGCTCCTGTGGTACCTGAATCTGAATCCACTTCGGTGGTACCTGAATCTGAAAGTGCTCCAGCGGTATCTAGCACTGAATCTGGCGGCGATACAGAACATGAATCCAACGCTGCCATTACCAGTTCTGGTATCTGTTTCATCTGAACGAGCTACTACATTTATATCCTCTGCATCTGGTCCTGCGGTGTTCTCATCCACTAGCTCGGCTGTCTTTAGAAAAACTGCATGGACCAGGGCTCATCCCGATAAACACCTGCACTGCTTCCCCATGAGCAGAATACTATACTACTCTGATAACACAGGATGAGGGGAAAACAGTGTGGCAATACTTTATTCAACCACCAACATTAACATATAGAACAGTCCCAGCAAATACACAAGATAGTGTAAATTACAGTCTCACTCGTGTGCTGGCTTGCCAGGATTAGAACAGCTGTGATTTCGGAGCTTCCAGGGCTGACTACCCCCACCAGTGGCACCCCGCTTTTACTGGGCACCCAGAGGGAAGAGGTAACAACAAGCTTAGGAAGCTGACATTTCATTCAGATATTTGACCAGGTGACCCGATTGTCCCAACCTGGGTGCTCCAAACGTCTCCTTTGGCTCATTGATGGGCAGTGGATCAAATTTTTATTCCTCCAGTTGGAGCCATGATGCCTGGCTGCATTCTGTAAAGTCTCCCTGCAGTTGGATAGAGTTCCCTTTTTATACCTACTCTCATCTGTCCTTCAGTCCATCATCCTCAGGTCAAGGAGAGGGTGGGATGATGTCAGCTCTCATTGCTTGAGTGTTCAATCAATCCACATTGTTTATACTTCAGCAACATCCGAGCAAACATCGATTGTTCAATCACCCTGTGTCCTTGTCCCCAAGGATAGTAGCACAATATGCTGCAAGGACTGCTTCAATAGGTAAATAGCAGTCATTTACTAATTATCAGCCATGAATTTAACCTACAACTACAGTCAACTTTCAGACTTATATGAGCGCCCCAGGGTCCTGGTCGTTGCAGTAATATCAGTCTCCTCTAGGGGGAGTGATGTCATGTTTGGAGACAATAAAGGAGATCTCACTATCAGGTAACACCAACACACAACACATTTCATACTCCAGTCCACCAGGGGGAGCTATGCTCCTATTTATTAGGGCACTCTTCACATTTAGGTAAAACTGGTGGTCTGGATAGAAAGTTAGGCAGATGCTAGCTGAGCCTCACTCAGGCAGTCGCTGGCTGAGCTTCGGCTCAGGTAGTGGGTCCCTGACAGGGGTGGGATCCTGTCAGAGGCCTAGGCAGAAGGCCACGGAGCTGTGCCTGCCCCACGTGTGGCAGCTCCCAGAAAGAGACACAAACAGAGAACTGTACTGTAAAGCGTGAGGAGAAGTCATAGCAAAAGGAGAGGAAATGAGAAGGAGTTCTGCCCTACACAGGCTGCCTCCTTCTGAGGCGCAGGATCCCGGTAGCAGGAACACCGAGGGAGCAACAGTTTTTTATGCCTTGCTCCAGAGACCGGCAGGACAGCTAATTCCACTTTACCTCCCTGCCCGATAACCAGGAGGCAAGGTGGCACCCACAAGAAGCTGGGGCGTGATAGAGTCCCTGTAAAAAGCCTCACGCCACCAGTCATACGGGTTTGTCCTATCCATCTGGGGGACAGAGAGAGACACAACATCTAGAACACCTACAACAGTTGTGAGGTCCTTAAGAGAAGCTCAGCAATAAGGTACTACAACATCCAGGCGCTAGAGGAAGGCTACTGATTTCCACCCGGAAAAGGGGACTCTGGATTTGCCTCCAAACCGGCCGGACTCTGCCTGCCCTGTAATCTGGTGCTATGGACTGTGGATGCTGAAGCCTTTAGTAAAAAGGTAAAGAGACTGCAACCTTGTGTCCTCGTTCTTCACTGCGCCTCACACCATCCACCACCCACACACTGGGAAGCCTGGGGGACATACTTCACCTGTGGGAAGGTACAGTTAGGGCCAGAAATATTTGGACAGTGAAACAAGTTTTGTTATTTTAGCTGTTTACAAAAACATGTTCAGAAATACAATTATATATATAATATGGGCTGAAAGTGCACACTCCCAGCTGCAATATGATAGTTTCCACATCCAAATCGGAGAAAGGGTTTAGGAATCATAGCTCTGTAATGCATAGCGTCCTCTTTTTCAAGGGACCAAAAGTAATTGGACAATGGACTCTAAGGGCTGCAATTAACTCTGAAGGCGTCTCCCTCGTTAACCTGTAATCAATGAAGTAGTTAAAAGGTCAGGGGTGGATTCCAGGTGTGTGGTTTTGCATTTGGAAGCTGTTGCTGTGAGCAGACAACATGCGGTCAAAGGAACTCTCAATTGAGGTGAAGCAGAACATCCTGAGGCTGAAAAAAAAGAAAAAATCCATCAGAGAGATAGCAGACATGCTTGGAGTAGCAAAATCAACGGATGACAACAGTGGTGGATGATCGCCGCATACTTAATTTGGTGAAGAAGAACCCGTTCACAACATCAACTGAAGTCCAGAACACTCTCAGTGAAGTAGGTGTATCTGTCTCTATGTCAACAGTAAAGAGAAGACTCCATGACAGTAAATACAAAGGGTTCACATCTAGATGCAAACCATTCATCAATACCAAAAATAGACAGGCCAGAGTTAAATTTGCAGAAAAACACCTCAAGAAGCCAGCTCAGTTCTGGAAAAGTATTCTATGGACAGATGAGACAAAGATCAACCTGTACCAGAATGATGGGAAGAAAAAAGTTTGGAGAAGAAAGGGAACGGCACATGATCCAAGGCACACCACATCCTCTGTAAAACATGGTGGAGGCAACGTGATGGCATGGGCATGCATGGCTTCCAATGGCACTGGGTCACTTGTGTTTATTGATGACATAAGAGCAGAAAAGAGTAGCCGGATGAATTCTGAAGTGTAGCGGGATCTACTTTCAGCCCAGATTCAGCCAAATGCTGCAAAGTTGATTGGACGGCGCTTCATAGTACAGATGGACAATGACCCCAAGCATACAGCCAAAGCTACCCAGGAGTTCATGAGTGCCAAAAAGTGGAACATTCTGCAATGGCCAAGTCAATCTCCAGATCTAAACCCAATTGAGCATGCATTTCACTTGCTCAAATCCAGACTTAAGACGGAAAGACCCACAAACAAGCAAGACCTGAAGGCTGCGGCTGTAAAGGCCTGGCAAAGCATTAAGAAGGAGGAAACCCAGCGTTTGGTGATGTCCATGGGTTCCAGACTTAAGGCAGTGATTGCCTCCAAAGGATTTGCAACAAAATATTGAAAATAAAAATATTTTGTTTGGGTTATGTTTATTTGTCCAATTACTTTTGACCTCCTAAAATGTGGAGTGTTTGTAAAGAAATGTGTACAATTCCTACATTTTCTATCAGATATTTTTTTTCAACCCTTCAAATTAAATGTTACAATCTGCACTTGAATTCTGTTGTAGAGTTTTCATTTCAAATCCAATGTGGTGGCATGCAGAGCCCAAATTGCGAAAATTGTGTCACTGTCCAAATATTTCTGGCCCTAACTGTATACCATCTAGCTGCCATAACATCACCCCAGCGGACCACTAAGCAGCGTCAGTCACCCTGACCGAATACCACAGGTGGCATCACGAACATATCCCTTTAAAGACCTTTCCCTTTTTCACAGACATCCCTAGGGCCACAGACCGGGTCAGCCACAGTGACATCCCTCTTGAGGACCGAAGGACCTGGTACCGAGTACACCAATGCCCTTGGGGGTGCTCCATATGAATAATAGCTCATGTCCTTGGGACTACTGAAATGATATGTCTGGCATAATTAAGAATAAATGCTGTGTCCTTACAGATGTGATGACATCTGCCGCTCCAGTCCAAGTTGAAGCAGCTGTGGAATTTACTACTCAGCATGCATTTCATGCTCCAAGACAAGCTCCCTTTCTGTCTACACTGCCATATTTTGACTGGGATCCCAAGCAGTACCATGGGTTAATTAACCAGTGTACCCTGCACTATGAACTGCTGACTCAACAGTTCCCCTCGGATAGGGCAAAAATTAAGTTCCTGATGTCTCACTTGTGAGGAACAGCCCGGCTGTGACTAAATAACCTATGAGAAAAAAATAAATCTGTGACCTCAGGTTTTCAGGCTTTTTTGGAGGCAACCAGCCAGGTCTTCAATTAGCCGGGCTGTGTCAATTCTGCAGCATTTTCCTTCCTCAGGCTGCATCAGAGTAGTCTGACCATAGGCCAACATGCAGTCCAGTTCTGCACTCTGTCTTCTGAACTTGGCTGTGATAATGAAACACTTGTGGTGGTGTTCTAGGACGGATTATATGGAAGAATTAAAAATAGAAAGTCGGCATGTTACAAGAAACCACTTCATGTTGCCGTGTCTTTTCAAAGGCTACATATTACTTGACCATCTATTCCGACTACTACTTCCAAACCCATGAAGCTCGACCAACATAAGCTGGCCGAACAATGGCAGGAAAACTGTTGTGCCAAGGGACCGTGCTACTTTTGCGATAGCAAAGAACATATGATCCGTATGTGTCACAAGAAGTTGGGAAACTCCAGCTTAGGGTTGGTAGAAAAGGCCTCTCTGAGTGAAAGTGATTCCTCTTCACCATTGGTGCTAACTGTATCTACATCTTGTGGAGGTTCACGCTTTGTTGAAACAGCTTACCTAGATTCTGGTGCAACTGGAAACTTCACGCAGCAAGAATTGAGAATCCTCTGTTGGTGTCATCAGTCGATGGGAGGGTCCTGTCTAAAGCCTTCCATATCACCATAGAGTAGGTAGAGGTCCATATAGTAATGCTACACACGCATAAGATTGCTTTCCATGTGCTTCCTGGGATCTTGAATCCACTTCTTCTAGGCCTTCCTAGGCTATGTACTCATGAATCTGTGTGTCATAAATGGGTCACATCCTGATGTGACCCCTGAGGGATTTGGGTTCAGAAGGTCACAAGGTTTAATTGATTACAAGTGATCCTTGGAGCTCATTTGACTATCACCTTGAATTGGAGTGGATTAAATGTAATTTGGTGCTTAGGGAGTTGAGGACCCTTTTCCTTCTGACTGTAATCTTGTAGCTTTAGAACTCAGCTGCAGTACTTCACGACTACTCCCTTCCTCTACACAAGCCCACTGCTAACTCCATCCCTTGCCGGTTATAGTTCTTCTACACTGTCGTTCAAGGAGCCTGTCTCTGGATAAGTTGTGGTGTTTTTTCCTGCTGTATCAGTGAAGTTTTCTTTTGGCGAAGCTGAGAAGTGCTATTTGTTGTATCTTTTCTCACCTGTTTGTCTTACCTTCCTCATGTTGTCTTATTGTAGTATTGGGACTAGTGTCTTGCTGGCCTTCACACAAGACAGGGCAAGTCAAGGCCAGTGAGGGCTTAGGCACATGTTGGCACACGAGGGAAGGACCGATCTAACAATTATAGGGAGTGTAGGAATCCGACTCAAGTTTATGTTAGGAAGTAACCCCTCTACCTTCTCCCTATCATCCATGCCTTACTTGTACATCTTTCCTGGTGTTTCCCTCATGTTGCTCTGCACTTTGGGCATCCTCATGCCGCCAAAGTGAAACTGTCATAGACTGGAGATCCGGAGAAGTTTTCCAATGGGAAATATCTTGCCATGAGAACTGTGCATCCAGTCCAGCTGCTGGTGATGCCATCCAACCTGCCAGGTTTGCTGGCTGCTTCCTGGCAATACGTGGATGTCTTTAACAAAGAGAAGCAGAGATGTTACTCCCACATCATCCATACTATTGTCCCACTGAGTTGCTCCCTTGATCCTCACCGCCTCGAGGTAGTATCTATCAATTCTTGCAAGCGGAGACCCTAGCCATGTCTGAATATTTAAAGGATAATCTGACTATTGGATATATAAAGACCTCCCTTATTCCTGTGTGGTGGTATAACTGGACAATAGTCTGGTTTTCTCTTCTGACCTGCTGTCACATAGAAAAAATGTCTGTCTAGTCTTGCAAAGTCTTTGAAAAAATTCCCTGTACGCCAAGGACGAGAAATGGTTTTTTGAGCAGACCTCCCTGCCCTTTGTAAGGTATATCATGTCAGATATGGGTCTGGAGATGGATACAGAGAAGGTGTCTTCCATTCTCAAGTGGCCATGTCATGATGGCATTAAGGCAATTCAGCACTTCCAGGGATTTGTCGACTACTACCGCCAATTTATTCCTCAATTCTCCTATCGCCTCCATTTAGGTGCTGATCCGTAAGGGTGTTGATCGCTTTTTTTGACCCTTAAACAGGCCTTCACTACTGCTTCTGTACTTCATGAAATCAATAATTTTTTATGCGCAAATGGATGCTTCAGCCTCTGTGGCAGGAGCAGTTCTCATGCAGAAGTGTTCCACTGGGCGACTGGTCAACGTTGATTTCTTCCCAAAGGCTTTCTCCTGAATGCGACTACTCAATTGTAAACTTAGAGGTACTAGCAATTAAAGGGAACCTGTCACCTGAATTTGGCGGGACAGGTTTTTGGTCATATGGGTGGAGTTTTTGGGTGTTTGATTCACCCTTTCCTTACCCGCCCGCTGCATGCTGGCCGCAACATTGGATTGAAGTTCATTCTATGTCCTCCATAGTACACGCCATCTTACAAGTTGGGGTTCCCACTTCACCAGTTTGTTTGAAGTATTAAAGCAGATTAATGGGGTATCTTACAAATTTATTCTCCCAGCTTCATTACATGTGCCCAACTCCTTCTATGTATCTCTCCTCAAGCCTGTCATCTTAATTCCCTACTTTGAGGATCCGGGTACCACTCTTGCGTCTTCAAGGTTGAGAATATGTTGGTCACGAAAAAGGTGAGAGGGAGAACCTTAACTTTAAAATAACATACATTAATATGAAATACATTTGACCACTTGGGGTGTCAATTAGTAGAACATCACTTCCACCACTCGTGCATTTGGTCCAGCTGTTCATGAAAACCTACCCAGATTTGCCAGAGCTCCTTCCTGAGGCGGAGAGGTCTGCTAAAATGGTGCTATACCAGAAGGTCATTGGGAAAATATGCAGAAAAAATTCCTATCAGGCGATTCTATCAGCAGCTTCATTGGCCAACCAAGGAGGAGAGGTGAGGAAGACACACACCAGATACAGCAGAGGCAGGGGTACATTGTCATAGGCCTGGACCAATTTCATGACACCCTTCCAGTGCCCAGGGCCGGAATTTTGACAAGGAAGAAAAAGATTTTAAAGATTTTCAAGCAATAGCTGGCCAACCAAACCAACGTACTCACTAATTCTTGTTTGACATTCAACCATTGGGTTTAAAAGCTAGACACCTGGCATGAGCTGTCCCTCTCTGCCTCGAAGGTGTGGTGCTGCTCTACAGTTAGCATGTTGTCCTAAGGTTTTTTTTTACTGCCGTTGGGGGGAGGTCATAACAGACAGGCACTTTCGCCTGTCAACAGAAAGTACTGACAGGCTCACTCTGATAAAAATGAACAAAGCCTGAATTAGCCCCTACTTTTCCACATCAACAGATGACAGCAGCACATAATGTGTTTTTAATTGTTAATATTTGAATGAGGCTCGCCAGTTGTTGCTTTCATATGTCTATAGATGACGGCATGACCATACTGGATGACAACTACAGTTTTTTAATTTTTATATGAGACACTTCAGTTGGTGCCTTGAAGGGTGTATTGATGACCCTCCTTGTAATTTTGTAATTTTGGTAGGTCTTGCACTGTGTGCATAGTTTTAATGAGTGTAGAAGTACCACAACTACACTTCATTTACAATATTTGAATAAGACAGTACAGTTGGTGCATTCAAGGATATGTGGGTGACCCTGCTTGCAATTTTTGCAGGCTATGCACTTAGTTCACTACCTTTATGAGTCTATGAGTACCAATACATGACAATTTTAACAGAATGTGTATGAGGCTCTCCTTTATGTCTGTATCCCTCTGAGTCCCTAATTTTTGTCAGTTCTTGCTTCATTCATAAATTACACTAAAATTTCCAATTTTTTATTAAAAATTCAATTTTGGTTTACTTAATCATTTTTTAAATATTTTTTAAATTTTGTCTTATATACAAGTCATTATACAGGAAAAATGTTTCTTAATATTTTTTTCCTGTAAACTACAACTTCTTGCTGAGTTTAAAAGTTTTACTGTCAGTCTTTAAAGTGTGACACTTATGAGGCAGTGACTGGTGGTACATGTAGGGGTCACTGTATGTTTTACTGCCAGGATGCACACAGGGATGTATTGAGGCCATAGGAGTGCATTGCAGTCACAGGCGTAGCTGTGATTGCAATGCAGAATAAAAGCAAGCGATAGTCCTGGACAAGCTATTTTTCCAGAGCCGATTTAAGAAAACCTGTTGAGGTTTTGTGTTTTGAAACAAATTACAGGATGGTAGTTGTGCAATCCATTTCATTCCTGGCCAGATTTTCCATGTGGCTGAAGGCCACAGATTCGAGTTAAAACCGCTGCAGTAAGCTGGAGGATATGGTTCCCGACTGCGATCCAGAGGTTATCGTGTACTGTGTAATACTGTGAGTAAAGAGACATTAACATGGTGGTGCAATCGCCTATGGCAACCGGTCAGAGGTGGACTGGTGTGTTTAGTGACTGTAATCAAGAGAATATGTACATGCTGCGATCTGGATGATATTGCGTGCTGTGTTTATAAGAGTTGAACATTAAAGATTCATTATGCTTTGCACTACACACTGTTGTTCTCAGCAGCGATCTCTGAGTCAGAGACGCTTTCAGAGGTCTTCCCTAGGCTCCTTCCATTCAGCACTTATTCCATCCATTTCAAAATTTTCACTGCCCCCAGACCTCCTTGTAGTGTTTGCCAGAAAAATGCTCGGATTTCCCAATGACTCCCATAATGCTAGTTACTTTAAATGAGCACCCGTGAGACTTTTTTTCTGAGGTCATCCCAGTTCATTTGGCCAGCTGGGAACGCAGCTTCAGTGACCTGCGATAACCTTCATGAGGTCACAGCAGCTCATTCATTAGTGGTTCTCAGCCTGAACTGTTGCAGCTCTGTCAAAGTTTGCCTGACTGGTTATCAAAAATACAGGGGAACCCACGTTGCTTTTTTTAAAATTATTTATTTAGAGCGCAGCTGCTGGTTGATCAGCCACTCCTGCTCTCGGTGTTTTTAGCGGTAGTAGTCGCATCAGCTGACACCAGTGACCGGAGGTAAATATTATATCTCCGATCACAGCTGCATGCTTACGCTGTCATTTGACAGCGTGTGAACTGTTGCTATCTGACCGGCGGTAATGATTTTACTGCCAATCAGAAATGGTATTTGCCGTGCTGTTATGCATATTTCAGCGTGGCAAACACTGGATGTTCGGGCCCCCCACACAAGTGATTTTTTTAATTGCTCAGCATTTTCTTTATTAATCTTAATTGTTCCATGGTGTAAACAATGAACCATTTGTTCAATTTAACTTCTAAGTACCATAGCCATATCTATAGTTTTTCTGCAAGTCAACTTCATCTCAAGGTCATCTGTAGATATTGTGTCATTATTCATTATCAGGGACTTTGACTCTCTTTTTAACATCATTTTAAGTAGAATTGTCATGCCAAGCATTCATTTTTTATTATTTGTATTTTATAGCGTACTTGATACATCTAATCTCAATGTATTTCCTGCTTCCTGATGTAATGGTGGACTGTGTGTTCAGCTGTGTTATGATGTTTCAATCATTGTTAAATAACCTTGAAATCTCATTACCTGGCTTTATAGCTGTTGTCAACCCACAGAAAATACAAGCTGGAATCTTATCTTTAAAAAATAAATACAAATAAAATAAAAAGTGTTCAAGCACATGTCAAGGTGCTGTCCTTAATGTCTGGATTGTAAATACTCTTTAGAGGAAAATTATTTTTTTTATATTATTACTATAAGTTGCATGAAATCAGGAATGTATTTTTTCAACATATTCAATTTTTCATTTAAAACTAAAGCATCAAATTACAATCATTGACCTTCCGGGAATGTGGTGACTTCTATGAGTTTGTAACAAATATGGTATGGGGTTTATTAGTTTTCCCAATATTTGCCAGACTTTACAAATATATATTTGATGATTATTCACTCTTGTTTTGTACACCTTTTTCAAGCATTTGAAATATTATATTAACCCCTCGTGACATGAGACACATTGTTACATCCTATTTTGTAGTGTGTTCCCACAAATTGATGTACCGATATGTCCTGTTGCTTGTGATGGCACGGGATCTATGCACACACAAAATCCACAGTGCAATATCCGAGCCTTGACTTTCCCAGCCAGGACTGGTGCTCACCCTGCTCCTGGCTGCTTAACCCCTTCATGACCTTTTGATTTTCCGTTTTTTTCCGTGTTCGTTTTTCGCTCCCCTCCTTCCCAGAGCCATAACTTTTTTATTTTTCCCTCAATATGGCTTAATTTTTGCAAAACGAGTTGTACTTTTGAACAACAACATTGGTTTTACCATGTCGTGTACTAGGAAACGGGAACAAAATTCCAAGTGCAGTGAAATTGCAAAAAAGTGCAATCCCACACTTGCTTTTTGTTTGGCTTTTTTACTAGGTTCACTAAATGCTAAATCTGACCTGCTGTTATGATTCTCCAGGTCAATACAAGTTCATAGACACCAAACATGTCTAGGTTCTCACTTATCTAAGTGGTGAAAAAAAATTCCAAACTTTGCTAAAAAAAGAAAAAAAATTGCGCCATTTTCCGATACCCGCAACGTCTCCATTTTTCATGATCTGGGGTCGGCTGGGGCTTATTTTTTGTGCTCCAAGCTGACATTTTTATTGTTACCACTTTTGTGCAGATACATTCTTTTGATCGCTCGTTATTGCATTTTAATGCAATGTCGCGGTAACCAAGAAAAGTAATTCTGGCATTTCAAATTTTCTTCTTGCTATGCCAATTAGCGATCAGGTTAATCCTTTTTTTATTGATAGATCAGGCGATTCTGAACGCGACAATACTAAATATGTGTAGGTTTTTTTTCTTTAATGGTTTAATTTGGAAAGGGTATATTTAAGAAAAAAGGAGCGCACTCAGCTATCTTATGTTGGTGCTGGCTGTACTTGGGAAAACCCAACAACAAGTCCAATATAGAAAAATCAGCCGCACTCTTATGGTATATCTTTGCAAAAATGTGATGTATTTATTCACATGTGTTGAGACAGAAATTGTATATATACAGTGGGGCAAAAAAGTATTTAGTCAGTCATCAATAGTTCAAGTTTCACCACTTAAAAAGATGAGAGGCGTCTGTAATTTACATCATAGGTAGACCTCAACTATGGGAGACAAACTGAGAAAAAAAAATCCAGAAAATCACATTGTCTGTTTTTTTAACATTTTATTTGCATATTATGGTGGAAAATAAGTATTTGGTCAGAAACAAAGTTTCATCTCAATACTTTGTAATATATCCTTTGTTGGCAATGACAGAGGTCAAACGTTTTCTTTAAGTCTTCACAAGATTGCCACACACTGTTGTTGGTATGTTGGCCCATTCCTCCATGCAGATCTCCTCTAGAGCAGTGATGTTTTTGGCTTTTCGCTTGGCAACACGGACTTTCAACTCCCTCCAAAGGTTTTCTATAGGGTTGAGATCTGGAGACTGGCTAGGCCACTCCAGGACCTTGAAATGCTTCTTACGAAGCCACTCCTTCGTTGCCCTGGCGGTGTGCTTTGGGTCATTGTCATGTTGAAAGACCCAGCCACGTTTCATCTTCAATGCCCTTGCTGATGGAAGAAGGTTTGCACTCAAAATCTCACGATACATGGCCCCATTCATTCTTTCATGTACCCGGATCAGTCGTCCTGGCCCCTTTGCAGAGAGACAGCCCCAAAGCATGATGTTTCCACCACCATGCTTTACAGTAGGTATGGTGTTTGATGGATGCAACTCAGTATTCTTTTTCCTCCAAACACGACAAGTTGTGTTTCTACCAAACAGTTCCAGTTTGGTTTCATCAGACCATAGGACATTCTCCCAAAACTCCTCTGGATCATCCAAATGCTCTCTAGCAAACTTCAGACGGGCCCGGACATGTACTGGCTTAAGCAGTGGGACACGTCTGGCACTGCAGGATCTGAGTCCATGGTGGCGTAGTGTGTTACTTATGGTAGGCCTTGTTACATTGGTCCCAGCTCTCTGCAGTTCATTCACTAGGTCCCCCCGCGTGGTTCTGGGATTTTTGCTCACCGTTCTTGTGATCATTCTGACCCCACGGGGTGGGATTTTGCGTGGAGCCCCAGATCGAGGGAGATTATCAGTGGTCTTGTATGTCTTCCATTTTCTAATTATTGCTCCCACTGTTGATTTCTTCACCCCCATCTGGTTGGCTATTGCAGATTCAGTCTTCCCAGCCTGGTGCAGGGCTACAATTTTGTTTCTGGTGTCCTTTGACAGCTCTTTGGTCTTCACCATAGTGGAGTTTGGAGTCAGACTGTTTGAGGGTGTGCACAGGTGTCTTTTTATACTGATAACAAGTTTAAACAGGTGCCATTACTACAGGTAATGAGTGGAGGAAAGAGGAGACTCTTAAAGAAGAAGTTACAGGTCTGTGAGAGCCAGAAATCTTGATTGTTTGTTTCTGACCAAATACTTATTTTCCACCATAATATGCAAAAAAAATGATAAAAAAACAGACAGTGTGATTTTCTGGATTTTTTTTTCTCAGTTTGTCTCCCATAGTTGAGGTCTACCTATGATGTAAATTACAGACGCCTCTCATCTTTTTAAGTGGTGGAACTTGCACTATTGCTGACTGACTAAATACTTTTTTGCCCCACTGTATATATACACACACACAGCAGGGAGTATAAACGGAGTAGTAATGTTTCAACCCTGCCTCGGGTCTTTCTCAAACTGGGTCTTCTAGATAGTGTGCAAAATTAGAAGTGTGGCCCCTTTAAGGGCTCCAATTGTTGTGTCAGGATGTCCTGCTTCGGTGGGCCCCTGTGGGGCCCTGTGGGCTGCCTGGGGCCCCTGTGGGCTGCCTGGGGTCCTGCTTCTGCCTGGGCCCCTGTGTGCTGCCTGGGGCCTTGTGCGCTGCCTGGGACCCCTGTGCGCTGTCTGGGCCCCCGTGCTCTGCCTGGGGCCCCGTGTGCTGCATGGGCCCCCCGGCGCTGCCTGGGGCCATGTGCGCCGCCTGGGGCCCGTGTGCTGCCTGGGGCTCTGTGCACTGCCTGGGGCCCCTTTGCGCTGTCTGGGCCCCCGTGCTCTGCCTAGGGCACCGTGCGCTGCCTGGAGCCCCCTGCGCTGCCTGGGGCCTTGTGCGCTGCCTGGGGCCTCTGTGCGCTGTCTGGGCCCCTGTGCTCTGCCTGGGGCCCCGTGTGCTGCCTGAGGCCCCCTGCGCTGCATGGGGCCATGGGCGCTGCCTGGGTCCACTGTGCCCTGTCTTTGCCCTTGTGCTCTGCCTGGGGCCCCGTGCGCTGTCTGGAGTCCCCTGCACTGCCTGGGGCCTTGTGCGCTGCCTGGGGCCCCTGTGCACTGCCTGGGGCCCCGTGTGCTGCCTGGGGCCCCCTGTGCTGCCTGGGGCCATGTGTGCTGCCTGGGGCCCGTGTGCTGCCTGGGGCCCTGTGCGCTGCCTGGGGCCCCTGTGCGCTGTCTGGGCCCTTGTGCTCTGCCTGGGGCCCCGTGTGCTGCCTGGAGACCCCTGCACTGCCTGGGGCCATGTGCGCTGCCTGGGGCCCTGTGAGCTGCCTGGGGCCCCTGTGCTCTGCCTGGGGCCCCATGTGCTGCCTTGGGCCCCATGCTCGCCTGGGGCCCCGTGTGCTGCCTGGGGCCCCTGTGTGCTGCCTGGAACCTCTTGTGTTGAATTGGGCCCCGTGTGCTGCCTGGGGCCCTGTGCGCTGCCTGGGGCCCCTGTGTGCTGCCTGGGGCCCTGTGCGCTGCCTGATCTACAGCAGCTGGGGTATATTCTGACCTGCAGGGGTATAATCTGGACTAGTCCAATTTATACCCCGGGGTATAGTTTGGGCTAGGCCAGAATATACCCTTGTTATATTCTGGCCCAGAGGGGTATAAACTGGACTAGTCCAATTTATACCCCAGGGTATAGTTTGGGCTAGGCCAGAATATACCCGGGGTATAATCTGGCCTAGGCCACTTTAACCCTGGGTAGATTCTGGGCAGGGGGTTAAACTGGCCTGTTACACCGGCTTTGATGCGGGCTCACTGCCGGAGCCCGCATCAAAGCGGGGGTTCGGACCCCAGACGTACTATCCCGTCCGAGGTCAGAAAGGGGTTAAACCTATAAATGCTGCTATCAATAGCAATTGCATCATTTAGAATGCTAGGAAAGGGGAGGGGATCCTTCTCCCTCCTGACCGCAACCCCCGGGATGAAATCACCGGCTGCCGATGGTAGTCATTGCAACCCAAGGTCTGCGTGCTATGGTAGCTGGTTAGACCATGCCATGCCATGGTCTAAAAGCCTTTCTGGAGCATTTAAATGCACTTTACCAGTGATCAGTTTAATAAAAGTTAAAGTCCTTTATTCCACCAGCCTCCCGGAAAAGCCCACGTGAAATGCACGTTGAGGCTGCCAATCTGCTCAGGTCCACCCGGGTTATTATGGATAAGACTCCATGAGGGTCGTATGAGGGCCCAACATAAACAAGTGGGTGTTGAGCTTACAGCTAGAGATGAGTGAATATTTCAATATTTGGTTCGGATTCCGATCGCAGAATTTGCAATATTCGCCGATTTATTCACCGAATATTCACCGAATGTAGCAGAACACCATTCAAGTGAATAAAGGGCAAAAAGATATGCCTGCACAACACCTTCTAACAGCCTCAAAAGTTGCCAAAACACATCAAATGAGGGACAGACACTATGAATGTGGCCTAAATTCACCCACAGAGAAAATTGTAGCATGACACGGCAACTATCAGCTATGCATGAGGTATCATGTTCTGGGCTATCATTTACAGGTTTCAACTGAATGCCAAAGTAAGACGAGTTGAGTGAGGAATCGGTGTAGGCCTGCTGTGCGGCGAGCCCTGATAACACATGCGGAACCTCTACCTGCTTTCTTGCTGAGCCACACTCAAGTGGCACAAATATCAGTTTTGTAGACTACCATTGTCAGAAAAATTTAAGGATAGTGGTAACACAGGTAGATGACTCCAATGAAGTGGAGGCCTGATAGTCTCGGATGCCTACTGCTACAGAAAAACACACAAGAAGCAGACCCAACTAGGAGTCTTCACATCAATTTCACCCCAGTATAGATAGTATAATATGGAATGACATGTCTTCCACAACACCCAACCCAGCAGATGGACACCCAACCAGGAGTGTTAACATTTCCAAAAAATATTGGCAGACACCACCAAAGTGGCATAAATTTCAACACAGTATAAATAGCATATTAGGGACAGACAGGTCTTGAATTACACCTAAGCCAGCAGAGGAACACCCAACCAGGAGTGTTCACATTTCCAAAAATTATTGGCAGACACTACCAAAGTGGCATCAATTTCACCGAAGTATAAATAATATAATAGGGACCGACAGGTCTCCACTACGCCCAACGCAGCAGATGGACACACAACCAGGAGTGTTCACATTTCCAAAAATTATTGCAAGACACCACCAAAATCACATCAATGTAACCACAGTATAAATAGTATAATAGCGACCGAGAGGTCTTCCACTACACTCAGCCCAGCAGATGGACACCAAACCAGGAGTGTTCACATTTCCAAAAATTATTGGCAGACACCACCAACGTGGCATCAATTTCACCACAGTATAAATAGTATAATGGGGACCGACAGGTCTTCCACTGCACCCAACTCAGCAGATGAACAAACAGCCAGGAGTGTTAACATTTACAAAAATTATTGGCAGACACCACCAAAGTGGCATCAATTTCACCACAGTATAAATAGTATAATACAAACAGACAGGTCTTCCACTACACCCAACCCTGCAGATGGACACCCAACCAGGATTGTTCACATTTCCAAAACCTACTGGCAGACGCCACCAAAGTGGCATCAATTTTACTACAGTATAAATAGTATAATAGGGACCGACAGGTATTCCATTACACCAAACCAAGTAGAGGGACACCGTACCTTGAGTATTCACATTTCCAAAAATTATTGGCAGACACCACCAAAGTGGCATCAATTTCACCACAGTATAAATAGTATAATATGTACAGACATGTCTTGCACTACATCCAACGCAGCAGATGGACACCCAACCAGGATTATTTACATTTCCAAAAATTATTGGCAGACACCTGCAAAGTGGCATCAATTTCACCACAGCATAGATAGTGTAATACAGATTGACAGGTCTATCAGTACACCCAACTTAGCAGATGGATACCCAATCAGGAGTGTTAACATTTCCAAATATTATTGACAGACACCACCAAAGTGACATGTATTTCACCCCAGTAGAAATAGTATAAAATGGACCAACAGGTCTTGCACCACACCCAACCCAACAGAATGACTATCAACCTTGAGTTTTCACATTTCCAAAAATTATTGGCAGACACCAGCAAAATGGCATCAACTTCATCACAGTATAAATAGTATAAGGCTGGAGTCACACTAAATGTGCGAAAAATCAATCCGAGTCTCCCTGCCAAGTGTCGCACGAGTTTGAATGCAAGTGTCATGTGCAATCCGCTATTTCACAACTAGCATTCAATATACATCCGATTGCAATGCGATTTTAACATGAGCTGTTACATACAACAATTCACAATGTCTTTTACACATTGTTTTCAAAGGAAATATTTGTCAAAACACACACACACATATTATATATATATATATATATATATATATATATATACATATATGTTAGATAGATAGATAGTTAGAAAAAGAGGAACAGCACCAGAAAAAAATACCTTAAAGCGTGCACGCTTCCCTGACCAGCATTGCAATGGCCATTCAGACAGTAAACAAAAAGGGAAACAGCACAACAAGATGTAAAAAAGAGGACTTTAATGCCCTGTGGCATGGTAACATTTTGGATAAAAGAAATACTTTCTCAAGCGCGAGAAATTATTTGTTTTTTGTCTGAAACGTTGCCACACCACAGGGCATTAAAGTCTTCCTTTTTACTACTTTTTGTGCTGTTTCCCTTTTTGTTTACTACTAGATACAGTAGATAGAACGATAGATAGATAGAAGTCATTGGCTGCGTACAGTAAAATCACACTGACAGGTTAAAATAGAGTGCATAGAATAGATATATACACATAGAATACATAGATATGTAGATTTAAGGGACACACGCATATATATATATATATATATATATATATATATATATATATACAGTTAGGTCCATATATGTTTGGACAGAGACAAAATTTTTCTAATTTTGGTTATAGACATTACCACAATGAATTTTAAACAAAACAATTCTGATGCAGTTGAAGTTCAGACTTTCAGCTTTCATTCGAGGGTATACACATTAAAATTGGATGAAGGGCTTAGGAGTTTCAGCTCCTTAACATGTGCCACCCTGTTTTTAAAGGGACCAAAATTAATTGGACAATTGAATCCAAAGCTATTTCATGGAAAGGTGTGGGCAATCCCTTCGTTATGTAATTCTCGATTAAACAGATAAAAGGCCTGAAGTTGATTTGAGGTGTGGTGCTTGCATTTGGAAGATTTTGCTGTGAAGTAAACATGCGGTCAAAAGAGCTCTCCATGCAGGTAAAACAAGCCATCCTTAAGCTGTGAAAACAAAAGAAAACCATCCCGAGAAATTGTTACAATATTAGGCGTGGCAAAATCTACAATTTGGTACATCCTGAGAAAGAAAGCACTGGTGAACTCATCAATGCAAAAAGTCCTGGGCGCCCACGGAAGACAACAGTGGTAGATGATCACATAATAATCTCCATGGTGAAGAGAAACCCCTTCACAAGAGCCAACCAAGTGACCAACACTCTCCAGGAGGTCGGCGTATCAATATTCTAATCTACCATAAAGAGAAGACTGCATGAAAGTAAATACAGAGGGTTCACTGCACGGTGCAAGCAACTCACAAGATTCAAGAATAAAAAGGCTAGACTAGACTTTGCTAAAAAACATCTAAAAAAGCCAGCAAAGTTCCGGAAGAACTTTCTTTGGACAGATGAAACCAAGATCAACCTCTACCAGAATGATGGAAAGAGAAAAGTATGGCAAAGGCGTGGTACAGCTCATGATCCAAAGCATACCACATCATCTGTAAAACACGGTGGAGGCAGTGTGATGGCTTGGGCATGCATGGCTGCCAGTGGCACTGGGTCACTGGTATTTATTGATGATGTTACACAGGACAGAAGCAGCCGAATGAATTATGAGGTATTTAGAGACTTACTGTGTGCTCAGATTCAGCCAAATGCAGCCAAATGGATTGGTCGTCGTTTCATACTACAGATGGACAATGACCCAAAACATAAAGCCAAAGCAACCCAGGAGTTTATTAAAGCAAAGAAGTGGAATATTCTTGAATGGCCAAGTAAGTCACCTGATCTCAACCCAATTGAGCATGCATTTCACTTGTTAAAGACTACACTTCAGACAGAAAGGCCCACAAACAAACAGCAACTGAAAACCACCACAGTGAAGGCCTGGCAGAGCATCAAAAAGGAGGAAGCACGGTGTCTGGTGATGTCCATGAGTTCAAGACTTCAGGCAGTCATTGCCAACAAACGGTTTTCAACCAAGTACTAAAAATGAACATTTTATTTAAAATTATTGAATCTGTCCAATTACTTTTGGTCCCTTTAAAAACAGGGTGGCACATGTTAAGGAGCTGAAACTCCTAAACCCTTCATCCAATTTTAATGTGGATACCCTCAAATGAAAGCTGGAAGTCTGAACTTCAACTGCATCTGAATTGTTTTGTTTAAAATTCATTGTGGTAATGTCTATAACCAAAATTAGAAAAATGTTGTCTCTGTCCAAATATATATGGACCTAACTGTATATATATATATATATATATATATATATATATATATATATATATACTGGGTGGGCCATTTCTATGGATACACCTAAGTAAAATGGGAATGGTTGGTGATATCAACTTCCTGTTTGTGGCACATTAGTATATGGGAGGGGGAAAACTTTTCAAGATGGGTAGTGACCATGGTGGCCATTTTGAAGTCGGCCATTTTCCAAGTGGAATCAATTTTACTACAGTAGAAATAGTATAATAGGGACTGACAGGTCTTCCACTACACCCAACTCAGCAGATGGACACCCAACCTGGAGTATTCACATTTTCATAAATTATTAGCAGAGACCACGAATTTGACATCAATTTCACTACAGTAAAAATAGTGAAATATGGACCGACAAGTCTTCCACTACATCCAACCGAGCAGATGGACACCCAATCAGACGTTTTCACTCTTCCAAAAATTATTTGCAGACACCACCAAAGTAGCATCAATTTTTCCACAGAACAAATAGAATAATAGGGACTGACAGGTCTTGCACTACATCCAACCAAGCAGATGAACACCCAACCTGGAGTGTTCACATTTCCAAAAATGATTGTAAGACACTGCCAAAGTTGCATCAATTTTACCACAGTATAAATAGTATAATAGGGACCGACAGGTCCTCCACTACACCCAACTCAGCAGATGGACACACAACCAGGAGTTTTCACATTTCAAAAAATGAGGGCCTGACAACACCGAAGTGGCAAAAATTTCACGAGAGTAGAAATAGTGTAATAGGGACTGACACTTCTTCCACTACAGCCAACCCATCAAAAGTAGACCAATCATGACTGTTCATATTTCCAAAAATTTATTTTAACATCTGCAGCAGCAGCAGGCACAGAAGCCACACTAAGCATATCACAGAGTGCAGTTAAGCAAGATTAATGCAGGATACTAAAAAATGTAGCATTGCCTAGTATCTACAGTTTTCGATTGGGCGAAAAAGTCATTGGAGATCCATGACTTGTTCATCTTGATGTAAGTTAGGCGGTCTACACTTTCAGGGGACAGCCGACTGCATTCATCAGGATACCACAAGCAGCGATGAAGACACATTCTGAGAGAATGCTGCCTGCTGGGCATGATAAAACCTCCAAGGCATGTGAGGTGAACTCAGGCCACTCATCCATTTTGGAAGACTAAAATGTGAAAGGGTCCAAACCCTCCTTGATGATATTAATATTCAGATCTAGATACTCCTGCATCATCCTCTCCATTTGTTCACTACATGTAAGACATGGACTCTGTTGTGCTGTTGCATATGATGGTCTACAGAAGTCTAAAAGGACTCACAGAAATTGCTTCTTCCACTTACACCGCTGCTGCTGCTAATGTTTTGGTGTTGAGGAATTGATGTGCAGGATATTCATAGTCTAGAGCTGCGATGCTTCATTGCTGTCCTGGGGAAAGTCTCTCTTAAGGTTGTGTAAAAGCATGTTTCGATACTCCAGCATTCGCGGGTCCATTTCAAGGGCGGGAAGCATCTGGCAAAATTTGATTTTATAGCGTGGACCTCACAAAGTGGCAATTCAGTAGTCAACACTATTTATAATCATAACTATTCGGGGATCATGTTCCAGATAGTGAGGCAAGAAGGTACTCATATGTCAGTCAGGCTCTACCATGAGGCACAAGTCTATGCTGAGTTGGTGGCTGAGTAACACTAATGCTTGTTTCCTCCATTCCTTTCCGCCAACCATGAACAGCAGAATAGAGGAATAGAGATGATTATCCTCTACACCTCCTGACAGTTGCTCACCCACCACTAGGGTTGAGCGAAACAGATCGGCCAATTTCAAAAGTCGCCGACTTTTGGCAAAGTCAGGTTTCGTGAAACCCGACCCGATCTCACTGTGGGATCGGGCCAGCGGTCGGCGATCTTCACTCCAAAGTCGGGTTTCGTTTATATATATATATATATATATATATACAGTTAGGCCCATATATATTTGGACAGAGACAACATTTTTCTAATTCTGGTTATAGACATTACCACAAAGAATTTTAAACAAAGCAATTAAGATGCAGTTGAAGATCAGACTTTCAGCTTTCATTTGAGGGTATCCACATTAAAATTGGTTGAAGGGTTTAGGAGTTTCAGTTCCTTAACATGTGCCACCCTGTTTTTAAAGGGACCAAAAGTAATTGGACAGATTCAATAATTTTAAATAAAATGTTCATTTTTAGTACTTGGTTGAAAACCCTTTGTTGGCAATGACTGCCTGAAGTCTTGAACTCATGGACATCACCAGACGCTGTGTTTCCTCCTTTTTGATGCTCTGCCAGGCCTTCACTGTGGTGGTTTTCAGTTGCTGTTTGTTTGTGGGCCTTTCTGTCTGAAGTTTAGTCTTTAACAAGTGAAATGCATGCTCAATTGGATTGAGATCAGGTGACTGACTTGGCCATTTAAGATTATTCCACTTCTTTGCTTTAATAAACTCCTGGGTTGCTTTGGCTTTATGTTTTGGGTCATTGTCCATCTGTATGAAATGAGACCGATCAGTTTTGCTGCATTTGGCCGGATCTGAGCACACAGTATGTCTCTGAATACCTCAGAATTCATTCGGCTGCTTCTGTCCTGTGTCGCATCATCAATAAACACTAGTGACCCAGTGCCACTGGCAGCCATGCATGCCCAAGCCATCACACTGCCTCCGCCGTGTTTTACAGATGATGTGGTATGCTTTGGATCATGAGCTGTACCACGCCTTCACCATACTTTTCTCTTTCCATCATTCTGGTAGAGGTTGATCATGGTTTCATCTATCCAAAGAATGTTCTTCCAGAACTGTGCTGGCTTTTTTAGATGTTTTTTAGCAAAGTCCAGTCTTACCTTTTTATTCTTGATGCTTATGAGTGGCTTGCACCATGCAGTGAACCCTCTGTATTTACTTTCATGCAGTCTTCTCTTTATGGTAGATTTGGATATTGTTACGCCTACCTCCTGGAGAGTGTTGCTCACTTGGTTGGCTGTTGTGAAGGGGATTTTCTTCATCATGGAGATTATTCTGCGATCATCCACCACTGTTGTCTTCCGTGGGCGCCCAGGTCTTTTTGCATTGATGAGTTCACCAGTGCTTTCTTTCTTTCTTAGGATGTACCATACTGTAGATTTTGCCACTCCTAATATTGTAGCAATTTCTCGGATGGGTTTTTTTCTGTCTTCGCAGCGTAAGGATGGCTTGTTTCACCTGCATGGAGAGCTCCTTTGACCGCATGTTTACTTCACAGCAAAACCTTCCAAATGCAAGAACCACACCTCAAATCAACTCCAGGCCTTTTATCTGCTTAATTGAGAAAGACGTAACAAAGGGATTGCTCACACCTGTCCATGAAATAGCCCTGGAGTCAATTGTCCAATTACTTTTGGTCCCTTTAAAAACAGGGTGGCACATGTTAGAGAGCTGAAACTTCTAAACCCTTCATCCAATTTTAATGTGGATACCCTCAAATGAAAGATGAAAGACTGAACTTCAACTGCATCTGAATTGTTTTGTTTAAAATTCATTGTGGTAATGTCGATAACCAAAATTAGAAAAATGTTGTCTCTGTCCAAATATATATGGCCCTAACTGTATATATATATATATGTAATTGAGACACATATATATATATTTATGTTTACTTCAGCGCGATATAGCAGAAAAGCCGGTAATTCAATTGCCGGCTTTTCATTTCTCCTGCCTAAACCCGACATGATATGAGACATGGTTTACATACAGTAAACCTTGTCATATCCCCGTTTTTTGTGCATATTCCACACTACTAATGTTAGTAGTGTGTATGTGCAAAATTTCGGCACTGTAGCTATTAAATTTAAGGGTTTAATTGCGGAAAAAATTGGCGTGGGCTCCCGCGCAATTTTCTCCGCCAGAGTGGTAAAGCCAGTGACTGAGGGCAGATATTAATAGCCTGGAGAGGGTCCACGGTTATTGGCCCCCCTGGCTAAAAACATCTGCCCCCAGCCACCCCAGAAAAGGCACATCTGGAAGATGCGCCTATTCTGGCACTTGGCCACTCTCTTCCCATTCCCGTTTAGCGGTGGGATATGGGGTAATGAAGGGTTAATGTCACCTTGCTATTGCTATTGCTATTAATAATGGAGAGGCGTCAATTATGACACCTATCCATTATTAATCCAATTGTATGAAATGGTTAAAAAACACACAAACATTATTACAAAGTCTTTTAATGAAATAAAGACACAGGTTGTTGTAATATTTTATTAGACTCTTAATCCACCTGAAGACCCTCGCTCTGTAACAAAGGAAAAATAAAAAAAACAACAATATCCCATACCTTCCGATGATCTGTCACGTCCCACGCTGCAAACCCATCTGAAGGGGTTAAATAATTTTACACCCAGGAGCTCTGCTAATGCAGCTGTGCTCGTGGCTGTAAAACCCCAGCGAATGAATGGAAACTCGGTCAATGACCTGTAGTTACCTTCATTCGCGGTGATGCGCCCTCTGCTGGATGTCCTCATATGACCTCGAGCGTGGGAAAATATTCAGAAAAGTTCCAAGGCTCGAGTTCATATGAGGACATCCAGCAGAGGGCGCATCACCGCGAATGAAGGTAACTACAGGTCATTGACCTATATTACATTTATTCCCCGGGGTTTTACAGGCACGAGCACAGCTGCATTATAGCAGAGCTCTTGCCTGTAAAATATTTTAACCCCTTCAGATGGATTTGCATCGTGGGATGTTACAGATCTACTGAAGGTATGTCTATTGTTGGTTTATTATTTTTAATTTGTTACAGGTCGAGGGTCTTCAAGTGGATTGAGAGAGCAATAAAATATTACAACAACCTGTGTGTTTATTTCATTAAAATACTTTGCAATATTGTGTGTGTGTTTTTTAACCCTTTCATACAATTGGATTAATAATGGATAGGTGTCATAATTGATGCCTCTCCATTATTAATCTGGCTTAATGTCACCTTACAATAGCAAGGTGACATTAACCCTTCATTACCCCACATCCCACTGCTACACGGGAGAGGGAAGAGAGTGGCCAAGTTCCAGAATAGGCGCATCTTCCAGATGTGCCTTTTCTGGGGTGGCTGGGGGCAGATGTTTTTAGCCAGGGGGGCCAATAACCGTGGACCCTCTCCAGGCAATTAATATCTGCCCTCAGTCACTGGCTTTACCACTCTGGTGGAGAAAATTGCGCGGGAGCCCACGCCAATTTGTTCCGCGATTTAACCCTTAAATTTAATAGCTACAGTGCCGAAATTTTGCACATACACACTACTAACATTAGTAGTGTGTAATATGCAAAAAAGGGGGATATGACATGGTTTACTGTATGTAAACCATGTCTCATATCATGTCGGGTTTAGGCAGGAGAAATGAAAAGCCGGCTATTGAATTACCGGCTTTTCTGCTATATCGCGCTGAAGTAAATATAAAAATATATAGATTTCCCATTGACTTGCATTGGGTTTTGTGTTTCGGCCGATCCCCCGACCCCGACTTTTCAAGAAGATCGGCCGATTTCACTCGACTCGACTTTTGAGAAAGTCGGGTTTCGTGAAACCTGACTCGACCTCAAAAAAGGAAAAGTTGCTCAACCCTACCCATCACCATTTATCCTGCATTTGTTCCTCGGATCTTGCACCTTAACTAACAGTTTGTCTGTTATCACCAGCCCCCTTGATTGCAGTAATTCACCCGTCCTTGCCCCCCCTGTGTGACAGCAGTCTGGAACTTTGAGACCATGTAATCCCTTCTGCATCCTCCTCTGCTTCATCATCTTCCTCTGGGACCACACCCCCTCCCGAAGGCTATTCACAGTCTACTCCAACATATAGCTTACCAGAATAGTCCACCACCTCTTCCCGTAGGCTATTTACAGTTTACTCCAGCATATAGATTACCAGAATAGTAATGCTGATGATGGCATTGTCAGTGCTAACCATCTTAGTAGCCATTTCGAAACTGTGCACAGAAGTCCTTCATCTGTGCCCACTCTGAAAAGGTGATATGCACCACGTTTATACTGCATTGGCCCAGGCTATACGACATGACATACTACATCAGGGCTTATTGCTGCTGCCACAGTCCATGTGCAGAGTTGAATTCCACTGTGTCGGCACATTGCATATCAACTTGTTAACTGGCATGGACAAAGACCTCTGTATCGAAGCGAGTTGATGACCTGAAGGGTGGGAACGGCGGCAGTGAGCATAGCTTCTGTGCTTTCTGCAGCAGCTCACCCAGCATAGTGTCAGGGAAAACGCTGTACCACCAGATTGAGAACGTGAGCTTGCCTCACCGTAGGGCTGCCACCAGGTTCGCACTGCTATTGGACCCAGCCTTCCTTGGATGTAGGTTCAATAGAGACAGCCATTGCTCAAACTCAGCCTGGAGAGCTGCATTACCATGGACTGGCTGCAGGGCAGAGAGGGTGGAGTATGGTGAACTGGACAAACTGCTGGACCCTGAGGGAGGTGCAGGCGCAGATGTTATGTGCATAAGCCATTGCTCACTGTAGAATTTCACCACCAATAAATAGCAAGGTGAGATATGGCATGGTGAATCACTCTAGCAACTGCCCCTCAAAAATATTTCTTCATGCACAACAGCTTAAATCACAAAACTATGTCACCACAGTACTAAATGACAAAGTGGAATATGGCATGCTGTTTCACATTTAGCTAGTGAAAAAATATGATTTAGAATGCTTTACTGGTGCATGGAGCACAATAAAAGTAGTGCATGACATACTTGTATGACATGTGCCCTGCTGGCATTGTCAGTTGACCTCAGTAATGGCAAAACAAAAAAGCTGGAAGGTTGATTTCACAGCCACACAGGTCATTACTAGTGTTGAGCGATACCGTCCGATACTTGAAAGTATCGGTATCGGATAGTATCGGCCGATACCCGAAAAATATCGGATATCGCCGATACCGATATCCGATACCAATACAAGTCAATGGGACACCAAGTATCGGAAGGTATTCTGATGGTTCCCAGGGTCTGAAGGAGAGGAAACTCTCCTTCAGGCCCTGGGATCCATATTAAGGTGTAAAATAAAGAATTAAAATAAAAAATATTGATATATTCACCTCTCCGGCGGCCCCTGGACTTCACGCTGGTAACCGGCAGCCTTCTTTGTTTAAAATGAGCACCTTTAGGACCTGTGAATGACGTCGCGGGTTCTGATTGGTCGCGTGCCACCCATGTGACCGCCACGCGACCAATCAGAAGCCGCGACGTCATTCGCAGGTCCTTAATTCCTAGAATTAGGAGTTTAGTGAATGAGAATGACGTCGCGGCTTCTGATTGGTCGCGTGGCGGTCACATGAGCGGCACGCGACCAATCAGAACCCGCAACGTCATTCGCAGGTCCTAAAGGCGCTCATTTTAAACAAAGAAGCCGGCCGGTTACCAGCGTGATGTCCAGGGGCCGCCGGAGAGGTGACCATATCAATATGTTTTATTTTAATTCTTTATTTTACACATCCCTATTGATCCGATACCGATACCCGATACCACAAAAGTATCGGATCTCGGTATCGGAATTCCGATACCACAAGTATCGGCCGATACCCGATACTTGCGGCATCGGAATGCTCAGCACTAGTCATTACCTAGCTAAACTGTTGTGAATTCTGTTGTCGAACTCCCTTCTGTGGTCGTGAATGGTACTTCGGTGAGTTCTGTCCATGGAATCCCTCTGGTGGCTGTGAGTGGAGCTGCTGCTTCTGAGGTTCCTTCCACAGGTGACGTGATTTATCCTTTGGTTGGCTGCTCTATTTAACTCCACTCAGATCGTTACTCCATGCCAGCTGTCAATGTTCCTGCATTTGTTCAGTTCGCTCTTGGATCTTTCTGATGACCTGTCTACTTCAGCAGAAGCTAAGTTCCTGCCAGTTATTATTTGTTCATTGTTGCCTTGTCCAGCTGGATATCATGATTTTGCCTTACTAGCTGGAAGCTCTGGGATGCAGAGTGGCATCTCCGCACCTTTAGTCGGTGCGGAGGTCTTTTTGCACACTCTGCGTGGTCTTTTGTAGTTTTTTGTGCTGACCGCAAAGATACCTTTCCTATCCTCTGTCTGTTTAGTAAGTCTGGCCTCCTTTTGCTGAAACCTGTTTCATTTCTGCGTTTGTGACTTTCATCTTTACTCACAGTCAATATATGTGGGGGGCTGCCTTTTCCTTTGGGGAATTTCTCTGAGACAAGGTGGGCTTTATTTTCTATCTCTAGGGCTAGCTAGCTCTTAGGCTGTGAAGAGGCGTCTAGGGAGAGTCAGGAATGCTCCACGGCTATTTCTAGTTGTTGTGATAGGATTAGGGGTTGCGGTCAGCAGAGCTCCCACATCCCAGAGCTTGTCCTGTGTCAGTTTAACTATCAGGTCGTGCCGGGTGCTCCTAACCACCAGGTCCATAACACTAAACTATCTGAGTAAGAAACAACCACTTAGCTAACTACCTAAGCATCAGGAGCATCCTCTCTGCGCCGTTATAGTGTCAAAATGGTGCTAAAGCAAGATGTCCGCTCTTTATATGGAGTGGGACATGTGATTTTAGCAGCCAATGACACAAGCCGTTATGTCAGGACATTGTGGATGTTTCCTGCACCCTGATTGGCTAGCAGCAATGTGCACACATAAGGTTAGGAAAAAAAATGTTTACAAGCACACCACTCTTCTGAGCTCTGCAAACCCACTTCCCTCATCAAACATGTGCCCCACGCTCATGATTCACCACCATTATCACAGCAAAAATGCTGAAAATACTTTTGTGACAACGCAAATATTTTCCTGCATTTTTTACTGAATGTTACTGATTTTTCCAATTTTATAAAATATTGCCTGTGTTTCTGATCATGAATCCGAATGTGCCATATTCATGCCAAATTTATGTTTGACGATCATTTTCCGAACAAATTCGCTCATCACTACTTACAGCCCAACACTGCGCAGGGCGATTGGCATGTGCCAGATAATACCAAGATTGGCAGATTTGACATTGGCGCCCTGTGGTCTTAATGGATGAGAGCAGATTCAAAATGAGCATATGTGACAGACATGTCAGATTCTGCAGACGCTGTGGAGAAAGTTCTGCTGCCTGCAACATCCTCCAGCAAGACTGGTTTGGCAGTAGGTCAGTAATGGTCTGAGGAGGCATTTCTTTGGATGGCTGAACCGCTCTCCATGTGCTAGCCGTAGTTACCCTGATTGTAACTAGATATCGTGATAAGATCCTCAGACCCATGTGAGCCCACGCACTATGTATAGTGCCCGGGTCTACAACTGAACCTTGGGGGACACCAACACATAGGGGGCAAGATGAGGGGGTGGTGTAAGTGGGAGACACTGAATGTCCTGTCTGTTAGGTACAAGGAGATCCAACAAAGGGCCAAGTCTGTACTGCCAAGAGATCAGAAAGTCTGTAGTAAGAGGGAATCGTCCACTGTATCAAAGGCAGATGCCAGAGCCAGGAAAAGAAGGACAAAAACTAGAGTTGCTTTAATTTGCCAGTTAGTAAGTCGTTGGTGACTTTAGTCAGGGCAGTTTCAGTGGAATGGTGCAGTCGGAAGTCATATTGTAAGCAGTCAAAGAGGGCGCAAGAGGAGAAGTGGGAGGACAGTTCAAAATGGATGTGATGTTCCAGTAGTAGTTTGGAGGATTGCAGAGAACTGAAATAGAACTATAGCTAGACACAAAGGATGGGTCAAGAAGGGGCTTTTTGAGGATGGGTGTGATCGAGGCATGTTTGAAACAGTAGGGAAGACACCAGTTGTTAGTGATAGGTTGAAGAGGTGGATTAGGCTTGGAATGAAGACTGTGGTAAGGTTTGGAATGAGGTGGGACGTTATTGGGTCAAGTTCACAGGTGGTGAGACGTGATTTGGCGAGTAAAGAGAAAAGTTGATTTTCCTTGATGGGGAGGTGGTTTTGGAGGAGGTGAGTTAAGTACTTTTAAAGAAGGGACTTTAAGCAAAAGCTTTGCCGTATGTTGTCAATCTTCTAAATGAAGAATGAGGCAAAGTCTTCAGCTGAAATTACAGGAGAGGGAGGGGGAGATGTTGGACCGAGGAGACAATTGAAAGTACTGAATAGCTGTTTAGGTGTTATGGACCTGGTGGTTAGGAGCACCCGGCACGACCTGATAGTTAAACTCACACAGGACAAGCTCTGGGATGTGGGAGCTCTGCTGACCGCAAGCCCTAATCTTATCACAACAACTAGAAATAGCCGTGGAGCGTTCCTGACACTCCCTAGACGCCTCTTCACAGCCTAAGAACTAGCTAGCCCTAGAGATAGAAAATATAGCCTACCTTGCCTTAGAGAAATTCCCCAAAGGAAAAGGCAGCCCCCCACATGTACTGACTGTGAGTAAAGATGAAAGTCACAAACACATAAATGAAACAGGTTTCAGCAAAGGGAGGCCAGACTTACTAAACAGACAGAGGATAGGAAAGGTATCTTTGCGGTCAGCACAAAAACTACAAAAGACAACGCAGAGTGTGCAAAAAGACCTCCGCACCGACTCATGGTGCGGAGGTGCCACTCTGCATCCCAGAGCTTCCAGCTAGCAAGACAAAATCATGATAACCAGCTGGACAAGGAAACAATGAACAAATAATAATATCAGGAACTTAGCTTCTGCTGGAGAAGACAGGTCACCAGAAAGATCCAAGAGCGAACTGAACCAATGCAGAAACATTGACAGCTGGCATGGAGTAACGATCTGAGTGGAGTTAAATAGAGCAGCCGACCAAAGGATAAACCACGTCACCTGTGTAAGGAACCTCAGAAGCAGCAGCTTCACTCACAGCCACCAGAGGGAGTCCATGGACACAACTCGCCGAAGTACCATTCTCGACCACCGGAGGGAGTTCGACAACAGAATTCACAACAGTACCCCCCCCTTGAGGAGGGGTCACCGAACCCTCACCAGAGCCCCCAGGCCGATCAGGATGAGCCAAATGAAAGGCACGAACTAGATCGGCAGCATGAACATCAGAGGCAAAAACCCAGGAATTATCTTCCTGACCATAACCCTTCCACTTGACCAGGTACTGGAGTTTCCGTATCGAAACACGAGAATCCAAAATCTTCTCCACCACATACTCCAACTCCCCCTCGACCAACACCGGGGCAGGAGGATCAATGGAGGGAACCATAGGCGCCACGTATCTCCGCAACAACGACCTATGGAACACATTAGCACCTTTCTTGGTCAAATCAGTCAACGGTTTAGCAATACTAGAAAAATTAGCGATGAAGCGACGGTAAAAATTAGCAAAGCCCAGGAACTTCTGCAGGCTCTTCACAGATGTCGGCTGAGTCCAATCATAAATGGCCTGAACTTTAACAGGGTCCATCTCAATAGTAGAAGGGGAAAAAATGAAACCCAAAAATGAAACCTTCTGAACTCCAAAGAGACACTTTGACCCCTTCACAAACAAAGAATTCGCACGAAGGACCTGGCACGCCATTCTGACCTGCTTCACATGAGACTCCCAATTATCTGAAAAGACCAAAATGTCATCCAAATATACAATCATGAATCTATCCAGGTACTCTCGGAAGATGTCATGCATAAAGGACTGAAACACAGATGGAGCATTAGAAAGCCCGAATGGCATACCCAGGTACTCAAAATGGCCCTTGGGCGTATTAAATGCTGTTTTCTATTCATCGCCCTGTTTAATTCGCACAAGATTATACGCCCCTCGAAGATCTATCTTGGTGAACCAACTAGCCCCCTTAATCCAAGCAAACAAATCAGACAGCAGCGGCAAAGGATACTGAAATTTGACTATGATTTTATTAAGAAGGCGGTAATCAATACAAGGTCTCAAAGAGCCATCCTTCTTGGCCACAAAAAAAGAACCCTGCTCCCAATGGTGACGACGACGGGCGAATATGACCCTTCTCCAAGGATTCCTTTACATAACTTCGCATAGCGGCGTGCTCTGGCACAGATAAATTAAACAGACGGCCCTTAGGAAACTTACTACCAGGAATCAAATTAATAGCACAATCGTAATCCCTATGAGGAGGTAGGGCACCGGATTTGGGCTCTTCAAATACATCCCGGTAATCTGATAAAAACTCAGGGACTTCAGAAGGAGTGGAAGGCGAAATTGACAACAATGGAACATCACCATGTACCCCCTGACAACCCCAGCCGAACACAGACATAGATCTCCAATCCAACACTGGATTATGGACCTGTAGCCATGGCAACCCCAAAACGACCACATCATGCAGATTATGCAACAACAAAAAGCTAATATCCTCCTGATGTGCAAGAGCCATGCACATGGTCAATTGGGTCCAGTACTGAGGCTTATTCTTGGCCAAAGGCGTAGCATCAATTCCTCTCAATGGAATAGGATACTGCAAGGGCTCCAAGAAAAAACCACAGCGCCTGGCAAACTCCAAGTCCATCAAATTCAGGGCAGCGCCTGAATCCACAAATGCCATAACAGAATAGGACGACAGAGAGCAAATCAGAGTAACAGACAAAAGAAATTTAGACTGTACCGTACCAATGGTGGCAGACCTAGCGAACCGCTTAGTGCGCTTAGGACAATCGGAGATAGCATGAGTGGATTCACCACAGTAAAAACACAGCCCATTCCGACGTCTGTGTTCTTGCCGTTCAGCTCTGGTCAAAGTCCTATCACACTGCATAGGCTCAGGCCTATGCTCAGAGATTACCGCCAGATGGTGCACAGCTTTGCGCTCACGCAAGCGCCGATCGATCTGAATGGCCAAGGACATAGACTCATTCAGAGCAGCAGGTGTGGGAAATCCCACCATGACATCCTTAAGGGCTTCAGAAAGACCCTTTCTGAAAATTGCCGCCAGGGCACACTCATTCCACTGAGTAAGCACAGACAACTTTCTAAACTTCTGACAGTACACCTCCGCTTCATCCTGACTCTGACACAAAGCCAGCAAGATTTTCTCTGCCTGATCCACTGAATTTGGTTCATCATAAAGCAATCCAAGCGCCAGAAAAAACGCATCAACATCCCGCAATGCAGGATCTCCTGGCGCAAGGGAAAATGCCCAGTCTTGAGGGTCACCACGCAACAAAGAAATAATGATTTTTACTTGTTGAACGGGGTCACCAGAGGAGCGGGGTTTCAAAGCTAGAAACAGTTTACAATTATTTTTGAAATTCAAGAACTTAGATCTATCCCCAGAAAATAAATCAGGAATAGGAATTCTAGGCTATAACATAGGATTCTGAACCACAAAATCTTGAATGTTTTGTACCCTTGCAGTGAGATGATCCACACAAGAGGACAGACCTTGAATGTCCATATCTACACCTGTGTCCTGAACCACCCAAAGGTTTAGGGGAAAAGAAAGACAAAACACAGTGCAAAGAAAAAAAAATGGTCTCAGAACTTCTCTTATCCCTCTATTGAGATGCATTAATACTTTGGGCCAGCTGTACTGTTATGGACCTGGTGGTTAGGAGCACCCGGCACGACCTGATAGTTAAACTCACACAGGACAAGCTCTGGGATGTGGGAGCTCTGCTGACCGCAACCCCTAATCCTATCACAACAACTAGAAATAGCCGTTGAGCGTTCCTGACACTCCTTAGACGCCTCTTCACAGCCTAAGAACTAGCTAGCCCTAGAGATAGAAAATATAGCCTACCTTGCCTCAGAGAAATTCCCCAAAGGAAAAGGCAGCCCCCCACATATATTGACTGTGAGTAAAGATGAAAGTCACAAACACAGAAATGAAACAGGTTTCAGCAAAGGGAGGCCAGACTTACTAAACAGACAGAGGATAGGAAAGGTATCTTTGCGGTCAGCACAAAAACTACAAAAGACCACGCAGAGTGTACAAAAAGACCTCCGCACCGACTCACGGTGCGGAGGTGCGACTCTGCATCCCAGAGCTTCCAGCTAGCAAGACAAAATCATGATAACCAGCTGGACAAGGAAACAATGAACAAATAATAATATCAGGAACTTAGCTTCTGCTGGAGAAGACAGGTCACCAGAAAGATCCAAGAGCGAACTGAACCAATGCAGGAACATTGACAGCTGGCATGGAGTAACGATCTGAGTGGAGGTAAATAGAGCAGCCGACCAAAGGATAAACCACGTCACCTGTGTAAGGAACCTCAGAAGCAGCAGCTTCACTCACGACCACCGGAGGGAGTTCAACAACAGAATTCACAACATTAGGGTTGTGAGACAGGTATGATGTGAGAGATGAGAAGTAGGTTTGTTTTGTTTCAGTGTGCAATTGTACAGCATTTTTACAACTTTTGTTACTGGATGATCCATTCCACTCCCTTTCTTTGGCAGCCACACTATGGTACTCTTTGAAGATGAGGGCCAGAAAGAACATGTGTTCCAGTATACAGCAAGCACTGCATAAAGTGGCCTCTGCTCCTCTTCTGCCACCGTAATATCACACACAGTACAGTCCTCAGAGAGGGCAACCAATTACCCTTGTTTACCCCCCCTTCCCAACAACTCTCCAATCCCCCAACTGACTGTAGGAAACCACAGATGGCTGAGTCTGTAGATCTGTTCACACATTCTATGCCATGGGCATCTGAATTGTACTCCAAAGATTCACACTGTGAAGAGGAGGAAATCATCTGCACCGATGCCCAATTATTTTTTCAGTTTGATCCACTGCTGGATTAAATAGGGTCCAAGCAGAAACCAAACCCATGTCAACAGACATTACCCCCAGGGGACGGAGGTGATTCTGATGAGACTCAGATATTTCAGGTGCATGCACACTCTACTGTGTTGTCAGGGCAGGAAGAGGAGAATATGTGATGAGAATGTGTGATTCTCAGGGTAAGGAGTGGTAGAACGGAGAATATGACGATGAGGTCGTAGATCCCACATGGTGTAAACACAGAGGCTTAGAGCTGAGTAGTTCAGGAGAGGAGGAGGAAGACAATGAGGTTATGTTGTGGCTTCCCTCAGACACAGAACGATGCTACCACGACAAGCAATGCATCCTCAGCCCCAACTCAGTGACCAGCAGTGTTCTCGAGTCTGCAGTTGCCTTGCATGTGTCTTTTTTTCAGACCGACAAATTACACAAATCATGTTATCTGCCAACTTTATTAAAAACGACAGAGTAGAGTTAAAAAAATGCAATAACTTGACTACTTCATGTATGAACTGGCACATGCGTGATCAAAATGCATTATTCTGGGAATCTTACTGTGCTCAAAGGCAGAATAGCGGGCCCCTCCAACCACCATCCACCCCATCAATTGCATTGTCTGATTCTTCCTCCTTCCTCCGTTTGGCAAGTTTTGTCACATAGGTCTCCGGCCGCATAACCTCCACTTGTTTAACTTCTAGAGTCAGGATGAGTGAGAGCCCGTCAGCTGATATGAAAGTGGACATGCACACTCCAATTTTCTTAATCCTCCGTACCATCTCCGCATGCACCTCTCTCACAGTCCAGCAGCTTGTCGTGTTCACCTTTCTCCACCCTCTGTCAGTACAGCAGCTATCCCTCATTTGTGTAGTTGTGCTCATGTAAAAGATAGTTTCTTCCTACACATGCCAAAGGTAAGAGCTTTAACTTCTCCATCTTCAATCTACTAAAAATAATAACCTTTATTTAAATAGAGCAAACATATTTTGCATAGCTTTACAAGTCAGCAGTTCATATATATCTGTCAAAAGTTTCAAATTTTAAGATAATCAAACAGTTGAAGCAAAAAATAATGATGACCCTGCTCTTCAGAGCTTACAATCTACAATGAGGTGGGGTGACACAAAGTAAGGCTGTGTGCACACGTTGCGTTTTTTTTCGCGGTTTTTCATGATAAAAACGCTATAAAACTGCAAAAAAACGCATACAATAAGCATCCCATTATATAGAATGAATTCTGCATGTTTTGTGCACATGATGCGGTTTTTTCCACGAAAAAAATGCATCGCGGTAAAAACCGCAGCATGTTCATTAATTTTCCGCTTTTTTTGCAGATTTCCCACTCCAAAATGTATTGGGAAGTGTCCGGAAAAAAACGCGGCAAAAACGCATCAAAACCGCAGCAAAAACGCATCAAAACCGTGGCAAAATCGCGGCAAAAACGCATGCGGTTTTCTTGCGGATTTCTTGCAGAAAATGTCCGGAATTCTTAGGAATTTTCTTCGAGAAATCCTGAACGTGTGCACATAGCCTAAAGGTGCTTATTTACAATGATGAATAAACGATAAAACAGCCGCACTCTCTTGGGTTATAGCTTGCAAAGTGGTGTATTTATTCACATGTGTTTGACATTCAAATATATGTACACATACAGCAGGATAAGAAAAAAAGTGACGTTTCGACCCAATTCCGGGTCTTTCTCAAACTGAGTAGCTGATACTGTTTGAAAGTTTGAAATTAGGTCCCAAAAAGGGCTCCTCTAAGTGTGGCGCTGGGGTATCCTACTTCCAGGAACTTTCAAACAGTATCAGCTACTCAGTTTGAGAAAGACCCGGAATTGGGTCGAAACGTCACTTTTTTTTCTTATCCTGCTGTATGTGTACATATATTTGAATGTCAAACACATGTGAATAAATACACCACTTTGCAAGCTATAACCCAAGAGAGTGCGGCTGTTTTATCGTTTATTTGACTGGTATTGGGTTCTTCCCAAGTACAGCCTGCACCACCTGATTTGCTGAGTGTGCTCCATTCCCTTGTATTTACAATGATGGTCCAACCATCATGAGGAAATGAGGGTTAGATAAGAGCTGCATGAGACTTTTGGGTACGTTGGAGTTTGATGGCCAACTATGTTCAGAGAATTACAGAGAAAAGCCTATATATAAAAAGGCGCTTTGATTAGGGAATGTGATAGGCCACCTCAAACATATGTGTTCTTACAAAGCGCCTAAAATATGTAAGTTGTGGACATACTCCTAATTTCATGAGGGAGAAAGGGTAAGAGTTCAGTTATCTAGGTACAAGATTGAACTGAGCCAGACAAAGACCAGACCAGGGGTGTTACCATCTTTGTGTGTCTCAGGGGTTGAAATTTGAGGGAGGCCACGAAAAGTGTCTAGAGCAGTGTTCCCTAAATCCAGTACTCAAGAGCCACCAACAGGTCATGTTTTCAGGATTTCCTTAGTAATGCACAGGTGATAATTGCATCACCTGGACAGGCAAGTATTCAATACTAAGGAAATCCTGAAAACATGACTTGTTGGTGGCTCTTGAGGACTGTAGTTGGGGAACACTGGTCTAGAGATCAAAGCTGGGATGCATTTGGGGAGGTGAGGCTGTTGAAGTTTCCCAGGATAAGGGTTGTCAATTCTGAGGACATAAAAAATGTGGCAGCCAGGCAGATAAGTGGTCAAGGAAGTGGGTGGGTGAGCTTGGGGGATGGTAAATGACTGCTACTCTGAGGGAGAGGGGATGGAAAACTCTGATGGTGTGTACCTCCAAAGACAAATTGGATCCAATGGGCCTGTATTTAAAAAAAATACAGGATTGGTGGTGACAGTGAGGAGCATGCAGTTATCATGGAGTTAGCAATGATTGTATGGCGGCAAATACACATATTCCATACATTGAAATACGGAGGTGGATATGCTGTACGTTCACTATTGTTTTCCCGAGAACTAATTTTTGTGAACAGCCTGTGGCCTCCTTGGTTGATTGTCGCCCAATCATGTAATTATCTGGACAATAGGGGCCAGCTGAGAGCTCTTGGCTCCATAGATCGCAGCGGGTGGTTCTGCGTGACTCACGGCCTGTGATCTCTGTAAATTGGATGGCCAATCCAATCAGTTGGCCATGGAAATGGAGCCTTTACTCCTTGTGGATACAGATGGTTTCAGAAATATGATGGCTGTCGCAGTCACCCAGTACCAGTTACCCGGTCACCATTACGTCTCTAAAAAAGATTTGACTGTGCTACACTAGCATGTCGCAGACAACATCACACGTTCACTGAAAAATTCTCTGTCTGCCAGGGTGCATTCCAACATTGACACCTAGAGCAAGCATTGACAGGGGCTTTACATCTCGCTGACTGGGCAAAGGGTGACTATGGTGGCTGTGGGGGTAGTCGGGGAAGGGGCTGCTCCACAAGTCTTGGAATCCCCAAAGCTTGCAGTGCACTTGGGGATGGAGAACTAAACCACTGCACACCGTAAGGAGATCTTAACTATTAGACAGCAGGGCTTGGGGAAATAAACTACTAACTCTTATAAGTTGGCTAACTAAAGCACTACACAACATAAGATGAAGAACTAAACTACGAGACAACAGAGTTTTGAGAACTAAACTACTTAACAGCTTGAGTTGGAGAACTAAATAAGTACACACCAGGGGATGGACAACTAGATCACTAAACACCAAAGTGTTACTAGACACCAAGTCTTGGAATTCCCAGGGCTTTCGATACAAACCTCTGACTCTAATATTGCCTCCAGTGCTTCTGCCTACTCCACCTTCTCTAAGGACCCCAACTGTGCCCTCAACCTCTGCCTTAATGAGAAACATGTTCCAACACTGACCCCACAATACCCCCACCTCCAAACTGCGGAGCCAGGACTCACTGCAATCAGGCAGTCTTTATTCTAATATGCCTTGGAGATCACAGTAATACAGATCAAGAGCTGTGTATAGCTGTCCATGCCAAAGGGAAATCTGTGTGCAATAACGGTGCAAACCTGTTGGCGGCTGTATACTGGGGCAACCTCACATACATGCCTTGCATGGCTCGCATCCTCAACCTGATGATACAGCAATTCCTCCCCCACTGTCCCAGCCTGAATGCGCTGATGCAGAAGTCACTGTCATTGTCTGCTTACTTCCACCATTCCACTAAAGTTGGTATAGAGATCTTTCTGCCTACAGGATATGCGATGTGATTACACCATGGAATTCAACTGCACATGTTGCAGCAACTGTGCAAACAGTGCCGAAACCTGGTGCAATATGATATTTTGCATAGCCTGACACAATGAAGTATGGACGTGGTGTAATTCACACTTGAGGAGTGGACACAGATGAAGGACCTCTGCACCGTTCTGTATGTTTTCAAAATGGCTACTAAGATGGTTAGCTCTGATAACTCCATCATCAGTATTAATAATACTGTCACCTACATGCTGGATCACACTTTGATTAATCTGCAGGAGGAAGTGGTGGTTGTCCTGGGGGAGAGGAGGAAACAGAGGATGATGCGTGAAGGGTTAGCAATATCTCTAAGTCTCTAAGTTCAGGTCTGTCATCTCACAGGAGGTTGCCATGGGAGGATCAATTGGAGAAGGACGAGAAGGAGGAGTTGATGGACACGCAATAGTTAGGAGATGAAGAGGGTAATGATTCCATCTCTGTTGTCCGTGGTTGCCAGGAGGGGATGGAGTAAGCAAGCTTGAGTGTTATCCCGCCACCAACACACTACGGACTTGTGCCTTATGAAAGAGATCAACCCATGAGCGCCTACTTGCAGCAATATCTAAAACATGATTCTTGCCCATATTATTATGATTTGAAATAGTGCTCACCATTGGGTTGCCAGTCTGTTCGACGATACAAAAGTAAATTTTGCCAGTTGCTTCCCCCCGGAAAAGGAAGCACCCATGCAGCAGTATCAAAACATGCTTGAAGACAATCTTGACTATGGTTTTCCCCAAGACAGCAGTGAGAGACACATTGTGCATCGCAGTGATAGGCTTCGAACCAGGGCCGGCTCCAGGTTTTCAAGGGCCCCGGGCGAAAGAGTCTCAGTGGGCTCCCCCCTTTAACACATACCCTGATTTATGATGCACAGATACGGCAGAGAAATGTATAGTACAATGCCAGATTTCACTTCTTACATGAGTGACAGCTATTGTAGATTCTGCAGTGCATATATACAGGAGGAAAGGTGCTGTGCAGTGTATATATACAGGAGAGGTGCTGTGCATTGTATATATACAGGAGGAAAGGTGCTGTGCAGTGTATATATACAGGAGAGGTGCTGTGCAGTGTATATATACAGGAGGAAAGGTGCTGTGCAGTGTATATATACAGGAGAGGTGATTTTCTGTTTTGAGTTTTTCTATGAAACAAAGACTTTTCTACATAAACAACGTTGTTTGGTTTTGCGGCCCCAACAGATCTGTGCTACAAAGTAACAGGCGGCTCGGGCATTAATGAGGGACCTGATGCTGAATCCTTTCCACAAACCCTAATGACCCAATTAGTGCCCTGTCATTAGAAGCTCATTAAACGCCTCCCTGTCCCGAGCAGTCATGTACAGTATGGGGGGATCCTGCAGCCCACCCCGACTGCTCCATACCATACACTGCCCTCTGTCGCGCTCACTATTATCCTGTGCATTTCTCAGTCATCGTTACCCCATGTTACACTTGTCACCCCCCACTACAGAGTAGCAGGGCAGCCAATGTCACCCCCTCGCGGACCCTAATGGCAGTAGGAAATGTCTGCTCCTCTATTGGGTTGGAACCTAATTTAATCAAGGAATAATGTGGATTTGTTGCTGGTGGCTGCAGGGGAAGGGTTAAGGGATGCCATGTCCTTGGTGGGAGCAGTGGCAGCTGCTGGGACCTGGACAGAGACAACCAATGTTGCTGTGACTGCACAGTGTGACCTGGAGGAGAGAAGCTGAGACTCCGGAGCAGAAATCACCCACATGCCAGCACTGGGCAAAGTCCCTCCAGTCACCAGCCTGGGGCCACGGGGCCCCAACGTACAGCCCACAGCTCAGTTTTATCCATGGCAGCAGCTCCCCTCCCTCCTGGCATCTGGTTAACCCCATTTATGCGGGTCGGATTGTTATCTTTAAGGTTCAGCAATAACCTTCATACAGATGGGAAGGGGTTAAGCTTCTTCCTACCCCACTGGTGCAGGTTTGGTGCAGCATGCATGTATTCTGGGTGAGCTGGGCGGCTACAGGCTGCAGGCTGCACCCCACTAGCTTCTCCTCCAGACATCACCCACATTTTACTGAGCTCCTCCGGAATCTGCCTGATAAACTTCAGCATTATCTGCAGCCACCCAGGGGGGAGAGCAGAGAACTGCTCTCTCCACTCACAATGTCACACTGGCTGCCTTCTGTTAACCCTTATGTGTGCCTGCCTGGCTGCACTGACTGAGTGAGAAGATGCTTGTGTCAGAGCTGGCACATAGGGGTTAAGAGAACGCAGCCAGCAGTGACTTTGTGGGGGGAGAGAGCATGTTATCTCCTGCTCTGCTCTCCCAGCTGTATCTATGACAGCTAAGTGGGCCCCCCTCTCTCCCCAGGGCCCCGGCATTTGCCCGCTGTGCCGGGTGCTGACGCCGGCCCTGCTTCGAACCCTGTGAATGTTGAGTCAACAAGGCAAAAACATTCGCTATTTTTTGCAGTATCTGGCCAAAATTTTGTGAAATATTTGCTTTCCAAGTTGGATCTCCTTCATTTGTGTTGCCTGAATTTGGCACAGCTCTCAGAGCGTCAGGCCTACACCTGTCACTCATGCACCAGTTACTGATCAAACTTTAACCCCTTAATTACCAGAGCTTTTTTCGGTTTTGTATTTTTGTTTTTCGCTCCCCTAGAGCCATGCCTTTTTTTATTTTTCAGTCAACATTGCCATGTGAGGGCTTATTTTTTGCGGGATGAGTTGTACTTTTTAATGACACCATTGGTCTTACCATGTTGTGTACTAGAAAATGGGAAAAAAATTCCAAGTGCGGTGAAATTGCAAAAAAGGGCTATCTCACACTTGTTTTTTGTTTGGCTTTTTTGCTAGGTTCACTAAATGCTAAAACTGACCAGCCATTATGAATCTCCAAGTTATTACAAGTTCATAGACACTAAACATGTCTAGGTTCTTTTTTAGCTAAGTGGTGAAAAAAAATTCCAAACTTTGTAAAAAAAATGCTCAATTTTACGATACCTGTATTGTCTCCCTTTTTCGTGATCTCGGGTTGGGTGAGGGCTTATTTTTTGCATGTCAATTTGATGTTTTTAATTATACCATTTTGGTGCAGATACATTCTTTTGATCTTCCATTATTTCATTTTAATGCAATGTCGCGGCGACAAATAAACATAATTCTGTTGTTTTAAAAAATTTTCTCGCTATGCCATTTAGTGATCAGGTTAGTCCTTTATTTATTGATAGATTGGGCGATTCTGAATGTGGTGATACCAAAAATGTGTATGTTTGATTTTATTTATTGTTTCATTTTGAATGGGGCGAAAGGGGGGTGATTTGAACTTTTATATTTTTTAAATTTTTTTTCATATTTTTAAAAACATTTTTTTTACCTTTGTTATGCTTCAATAGCCTCCATGGGAGGCTAGAAGTTGGCACAGCCTGATCGGCTCTGCTACATAAGGCCGATGCTCAGATTGCCCCTATGTAGCAAAATTACTGCATTGCTATAAGCGCAGACCACTGCATTAAATAACATAGAGTATTTAGTAAACACTGGTTTTGATTAAAAAAAAAAAGCATAAAGCTGTCCCACCTCGACCAGGTATACCCAATTGGTACAGTACCTACATTCACTAATGTTGAAACCTACCTAATGTGAACAGTGGCAGAGAGTCAGGGTCGGACTGGCCTGGAGCGGTATCGGGGGAATCCCTGGTGGGCCCTTGTCTCTGGGGGCACGAGAAAAGGAGAAGAAAAAGATGAAAGAAGAAAAAAAAGTCTGCGATTTTTAGGGGCACGGGCCCTTTGAAAGCGCAGACAGAGAAAGTGCAGGGGCGTATGCACGCAGCGTTCATTCAGCGTTCACGCAGGATGGATATATGGAGGGGCAGGAAAAATGAACAGGATGGATATATGGGAGGGCAGGAAAAAAGAACCAGGATGGATATAGGGAGGTGGCAGGACGGATATATGGGGGCAGCAAAAAAGGATGGAGATAAGGAGGCCAGCAGGATGGATATTTGGGGGGCAGGAAATAAGGACCAGGACAAGGGACATATGGGGACCAGTATAGATAGTTAGTAGGCAGGATGGATATCTGAGGGCCAGGCTTCACAAGGGACATAAGGGGGCAGGCTGGGGCATATTATAAAATAAAGGGACCAGACTAGGCGAGATTAATAAATAAAGGAGTCCAGGATGAGGGACTTAATTACTGTATGGGGGCCAGAATGAGGAACATGCTGTATTAGTTTATGGTGACAAGTGGGGAAAATAATTTCTTTAGGGTTCAATTAGGGACATGATTACTACTATAATATAATTTACTTTTTAGTAAACAGTTTTAATGGGGGTCCTGTTACTGTGTAGGGCAGCACTATGTTGCTTTTTTTCTTCATCTGACGTAGTGTAGAAGTCGGGGAAAAAGTGGGGAAAGTGCTCTGGAAGCGATAAGCAATTGATGACTGTGTGTTATTTTTTGCAGAGATGAGTCCTGGCTGGAAGAAGTGATGTCGGTCTGTCCTGGCTGAAGAAGAAAAGCAAAGAAGAAGGACTTCAACTATAGACATCACCAGTGAGTCAGTGTATTACATGTACATGCACACTATACACTGTATACTGTCTACAGAGTTCCTGTGTATAATGTCATCGGTGATCACTGTATTACGTGGACACTGACAGTACACTATGTTCCAAATTATTATGCAGATTACATTTTTCTCAGATTTTCCTAAATGGTCGGTGCAAATGACAGTCAGTCTAATAAAAGTCATCACCTGTTAGAGTATACATCAAATTTTATTGAAGAAACCTCCCAATGATAACAGTATAATCTCCAAAATGAATAAAAACTCCAAATGCACTGCTCCAAATTATTAGGCACAGTAGAATTTCTAAACATTTGATATGTTTTAAAGAACTGAAAATGCTCATTGTGGTATTTGCAGCATTAGGAGGTCACACTCACTGAACAAAAAAGCTATTTAGCTCCAAAACATCCTAACAGGCCAAGTTACATTACATAGGACCCCTTCTTTGATATCACCTTCACAATTCTTGCATTCTTGATTTTTTGGAGAGTTTCTGCTTGTATGTCTTTGCATGAAGTCAGAATAGCTTCCCAGAGCTGCTGTTTGGATGTGAACTGCCTCCCACCCTCATAGATCTTGTGCTGGATGATACTCCAAAGGTTTTCTATAGGGTTGAGGTCAGGGAAAGATGGTGGCCACACCATGAGTTTATCTCCTTTTATGCCCATAGCAGCCAATGACTCAGAGGTATTATTTGCAGCATGAGATGGGGCATTGTCATGCATGAAGATGATTTTGCTCCTGAAGGCACGTTTCTGCTTTTAGACCATGGATGAAAGTTGTCAGTCAGAAATGCTATTTACTTTACAGAAGTCATTTTCACATCTTCAGGAACCTTAACCCCTTCGCGCCAGCCACCGTACTAGTACTGCGCTGCCGGCACTGCATAAGTGCCAGCAGCAGTACTAGTACGGCGCACCGATCACCGCGGTCTCGCGCTGAGCGCCGCGGTGATCGGGTGCGGGTGTCAGCTGTATATGACAGCTGACACCCCGCAGCAATGCCCATGATCGGCGCTATCGCCGATCGCGGGCATTTAACCCCTCTGATGCCGCTGTCAGTAGTGACAGCGGCATAGAGGGGGATCGCGCAGGGACGGGGGCTCCCTGCGCTCTCCCACCGGAGCAACGCAATGAGATCGCGTTGCTCCGGTGACCCGGAAGGAGTCCCCGGATCCAAGATGGCCGCCGGACTCCTTCCGGGTCATGAAGTGACCTGGCTAGCCGGCGCCTGCTAAGAGCAGGCGCTGGAAAGCCAGCTAAGCTGCCTGTCAGATCCTTGATCTGACACTGTGCTATGCACAGTGTCAGATCAACGATCTGATCTAATACAGAGATGTCCCACCCTGGGACAATGTTAGAAAGTAAAAAAAAAAAATAGAATGTGTAAAAAAAAAATTTAAAAAAATCCCCAAATTAAAAAAAAAAAAACATTTCCCAATAAATACATTTATTTATGTAAAAAAAAAACAAAACAATAAATGTACACATATTTGGTATCGCCGCATCCGTAACGACCCGCTCTATAAAACTATCACACTAGTTAACCCCTTCAGTGAACACCGCAAAAAAAAAAAAAAAAAAACAAGGCAAAAAACAACGCTTTATTATCATACAGGCGAACAAAAAGTAGAATAACACGCGATCAAAACGACGGATATAAATAACCATGGTACCGCTGAAAACGTCATCTTGTCCCGCAAAAAAAAAGCTGCCATACAGCATCATCAGCAGAAAAATAAAAAAGTTATAGCTCTCAGAATAATGCGATGCAAAAACAATTATTTTTTTATATAAAATAGTTTTTGTGTAAAAGCGCCAAAACATAAAAAAATTACATAAATGAGGTATCGCTGTAATCGTACTGACCCGAAGAATAAAACTGCTTTATCCATTTTACCACACGTGGAACGGTATAAACGCCCCCCCTAAAAGAAATTCAGGAATTGCTGGTTTTTGTTCATTCCGCCTCCCAAAAATCGGAATAAAAAGCGATCAAAAAATGTCATCTGCCCGAAAATGTTACCAATAAAAACATCAACTCGTCCCACAAAAAACAAGACCTCATATGACTCTGTGGGCCAAAATATGGATAAATTATAGCTCTCAAAATGTGGTGATGCAAAAACTATTTTTTGCAATAAAAAGCGTCTTTTAGTGTGTGACAGCTGCCAATCATAAAAATCCGCCAAAAAAACGCTATAAAAGTAAATCAAACCCCCCTTCATCACCCCCTTAGTTAGGGAAAAATAATAAAATGTAAAAAAATGTATTTATTTCCATTTTCCCATTAGGGCTAGGGTTAGGGCTAGGGTTAGGGCTAGGGTTAGGGCTGGGGTTAGGGTTAGGGTTAGGGCTAGGGCTAGGGTTAGGGTTAGGGTTGGGGTTAGGGTTTCAGTTATAATTGGGGGTTTCCACTGTTTAGGCACATCAGGGGCTCTCCAAATGCGACATGGCGTCCGATCTCAATTCCAGCCAATTCTGCTTTGAAAAAGTAAAACAGGGATCCTTCCCTTACGAGTTTTCCTGTGTGCCCAAACAGTGGTTCCCCCCAACATATGGGGTATCAGCGTTCTCAGGACAAGTTGGACAACAACTTTTGGGGTCCAATTTGTCCTGTTACCCTTGGGAAAATAAAAGCATAGGGGATAAAATATCATTTTCGTGGAAAAAAATTTTTTTTTATTTTCACCGCTCTGCGTTATAAACTGTAGTGAAACACTTGTTGGTTCAAAGCTCTAACAACACATCTAGATAAGTTCCTTGGGGGGTCTAGTTTCCAATATGGGGTCACTTGTGGGGGGTTTCTACTGTTTAGGTACATCAGGGGCTCTGCAAATGCAACATGACGCCTGCAGACCAATCCATCTAAGTCTGCATTTCAAATGGCGCTCCTTCCCTTCCGAGCTCTGCCGTGCACCCAAACAGTGGTTCCCCCCAACATATGGGGTATCAGCGTTCTCAGGACAAGTTGGACAACAACTTTTGGGGTCCAATTTGTCCTGTTACCCTTGGGAAAATGAAAGCATAGGGGATAAAATATCATTTTCGTGGAAAAAAATATATTTTTTATTTTCACGGCTCTGCGTTATAAACTGTAGTGAAACACTTGTTGGTTCAAAGCTCTCACAACACATCTAGATAAGTTCCTTGGGGGGTCTAGTTTCCAATATGGGGTCACTTGTGGGTAGTTTCTACTGTTTAGGTACATCAGGGGCTCTGCAAATGCAACATGACACATGCAGTCCATTCCATCTAAGTCTGCATTTCAAACGGTGCTCCTTCCCTTCCGAGCTCTGCCATGCACTCAAACGGTGGTTCCCCCCCACATGTGGGGTATCAGCGTACTCAGGACAAATTGGACAATAACATTTGTGGTCCACTATCTCCTGTTACCCTTGGGAGAAAAAAAAATTGCAGGCTAAAACATCATTTTGTGGAAAGAAAAAATGATTTTTTAATTTTCACAATGCTACATTCTAAACTTTAGTGAAACAATTGGGGGTTAAAAGTGCTCACCACACATCTAGATAAGTTCCTTAGGGGGTCTTCTTTCCAAAATGGGGTCACTTGTGGGGGGTTTCCACTGTTAAGGCACGTCAGGGGCTCTCCAAATGCGACATGGCGTCCGATCTCAATTCCAGCCAATTTTGCATTGAAAAGTCAAATGGCGCTCCTTCCCTTCCGAGCTCTGCCATGCGCTCAAACAGTGGTTTATCCCTATATATGAAGTATCGACATACTCAGGACAAATTGCAAAACAACTTTTGGGGTCCAATTTATCCTTTTACCCTTGGGAAAATAAAAAATTTGGGGCAAAAAGATCATTTTTTGTGAAAATTAAATATAATTTTTTTTATACGGCTCTACATTATAAACTTCTGTGAAGCACTTGGAGGTTCAAAGTGCTCACCACACATCTAGATTAGTTCCTTACGGGGTCTACTTTCCAAAATGGTGTCACTTGTGGGGGTTTCCACTGTTTAGGCACATCAGGGGCTCTCCAATCGTGACATGGGCTCCGATCTCAATTCCAGCAAATCTCGCATTGAAAAGTCAAATGGCGCTCCTTCCCTTCCGAGCTCTGCCATGTGCCCAAACAGTGGTTTACCCCCACATATGGGGTATCAGCGTACTCAGGACAAATTGTACAACGTCATTTGTGGTCCAATTTCTCCTGTTACCCTTGGTAAAATGAAACAAATTGGACCTGAAGTAAAAATTTTGTGAAAAAAAAGTTAAATGTTCAATTTTTTTAAACATTCAAAAAATTCCTGTGAAGCACCTGAAGGGTTAATAAACTTTTTGAATGTGGTTTTGAGTACCTTGAGGGGTGCAGTTTTTAGAATGGTGTCACTTTTGGGCATTTTCTGTCATATAGACCCCTCAAAGTCACATCAAGTGTGAGGTGGTCCGTAAAAAAATGGTTTTGTAAATTTTGTTGCAAAAATGAGAAATCGCTGGTCAACTTTTAACCCTTATAACGTCCTAACAAAAAAAAATTATGTTTCCAAAATTGTGCTGATGTAAAGCAGACATGTGGGAAATGTTGTTTATTAACTATATTATGTGATATAACTCTCTAATTTAAGGGCATAAAAACTAAGAGTTTGAAAATTGCTAAATTTTCATAATTTCCGACAAATTTTTGTTTTTTTCACAAATAAATGCAAGTCGTATCGAAGAAGTTTTACCACTATCATGAAGTACAATATGTCACGAGAAAACAATGTCAGAATCACCAGGATCCGTTGAAGCGTTTCAGAGTTATGACCTCATAAAGTGACAGTGGTCAGAATTGTAAAAATTGGCCCTGTCACTTAGGTGAAAACAGGCTTTGGGGTGAAGGGGTTAAAGGGCCCCACCAGCTGTTTCCCCATGATTTCGGCCCAAAACATGATTTCTCCACCTCCTTGCTGACGTCGCAGCCTTTTTGCAACATGGTGGCCATCCACCAACCATCCACTACTCCATCCTTCTGGACCATCCTGGGTTGCTCGACACTCATCTGTAAACAAGATTGTTTGAAAATTAGTCTTCATGTATGTCTGGGCCCACTGCAACCGTTTCTGCTCATGAACACTGTTTAGGGGTGGCCGAATAGTAGGTTTATGCACCACAGCAAGCCTTTGACTGATCATACACCTTGAGGTTGGAGGGACTCCAGAGGCACTAGCAGCTTCAAATAACTGTTTGCTACTTTGTAATGGTATTTTTGCAGCTGCTCTCTTAATCCAATGAATTTGTCTGGCAGAAACTTTCCTCATTATGCCTTTATCTGCATGAACTCTGTCTGTGCTCTGTTTCAGTCACAAATCTCTTCACAGTATGATGATCAGAAATTTTTTTTGTGAAGTATCTCATTTTGTTCATACCTTGTCCAAGGCATTGCACTATTTAACGCTTTTCAGCAGCAGAGAGATCCTTTTTATTTCTCATATTGCTTGAAACCTTTGGCCTGCTTAATAATGTGGAACATCATTTTTAAGTACGGTAGTTTTCCTTTAATTAGAATCACCTGGAAAACTAATTATCACATGTGTTTAAGATTGATTTCAGTTATCTATTGAGCCCTGAGACACAATACCATCCACAAGTTTATTTGAAAAACAAAACAATTAAATCTTTATGACACTTAAATCCAATTTGCATAATAATTTGGAACACAGTGTATATACAGAGCTCCTGTGCATAATGTCACTGGTGATCATTGTATTTCTTGTACACTGACCCTATATATAGAGGTCTTGTGCATAATGTAACTGGTGATCCCTGTATTACCTGCACACTGACACTATATACAGAGCTCCTGTGTATAATGTCAATGGTGATCACTGTATTACCTGTATACTGACATTATATACAGAGCTCTTGTGCATAATGTAACTGTTGATCCCTGTATTACCTGTACACTGTGTTACCATTCCTGCCGCTGCGCGTTCCCACCGCTCTGCTGCCGGGTCCGGGCGCGCCAGGATGTCTGTTCCTCCTTCTGCTGCGCGTCCCCGCCCCTCTGCTTCCGGGTCCGGGCACGTCGACTTCTCCCCTCCTGCCGCAATGTCTGCTTCCAGGTCCAAGTGCATCCAAGCTCAGTCCTCCTCCTCTCTACTTCTGGTGTCTCGCTCTCCTGGGGGGGGAAGGGGGCGGTGTCTGCACAGGCGCTTGCGGCTCTTCAGATGGTGCAGGCGCACCGTCCCCATTTCTCCTTCCTGTGGACGCCTGGGCTAGTGATTCCAAGCAACCAATCCAGGTAAGGACTCTGCTATAAGAGGCAGTCCTTCCTACATCTTGATGCCTGATTGTCACATAGCATTGCTTGTGCGTCTGGCCCTTACGCTTTCCCTGAGCTTCGTGTCTTGTTACTCAGTATTGTCAGAGTGCCTTGCTACGTTTAATCCGTTTTTGTCCTAGTAGTCCTTAGTTCCGTTCTCCGTTTTCCCAGGTTCTGTTTATCTTCCCTCGGTGCTCTCTCTTAACTCCTCCTTTTTTTCCCGCAGCTTCCTCCGTTCCGGCTCTCCTGCTCACTGGTCTGACGTCCGCCTTCCTGGTTCCCCGTTTGGTACCTACTATCTGTTTTTTGATTCACTGTCCTCCATTCCTCCCCATCCTCTTCCTCCTTTTCTGTGCCGTCCCTCTTGGTACTTTACCGTGGTTTAGTGATCTCTGGGCTTGCCCCTAACGGTCCCTGTATAGGGGTCGGTTCATCATTAGGTCCGCTCACCCAGGGGTAGGTCTTTCCACGGTCCAGAGGGTCCACTCTCGTTCCTCCTTTCCGAACGTTATAAACTGACACTATATACAGAGCTTCTGTGTATAATGTCACTGGTGATCACTGTATTACCTGTACACTGACACTATATACTATATACAGAACACCTGTGTATAATATCACTGGTGGTAACTGTATTACCTATACACTGACACTATATACAGAGCTACTGTGTATAAAGTCACTGGTGGTCACTGTATTACCTATACACCGACACTATATACAGAGATACTGTGTAAAAAGTCACTGGTGATCACTGTATTACCTGTGCACTGACACTATATACAGGCCTCTTGTGTATAATGTCACTCGTGATCACTGTATTGCCTGTACAGTATATACAGAGCTCCTTTGTATAATGTCACCTGTGATCACTGTATTACCTGTACACTGACAGTATATACAGAACACTTGTGTATAATGTCACTGGTGGTAATAACAGTTGTTAGTATTGTGGTTTTTATTCATGATCAGTATTGTAGTATTCAGTCACTATGTGATGGTAATATGTGGTCTGGTCAGAGTGTGGTGGTATTTATCTCCTATATGTAGTATTATTTGGTCACTATGTGATGCTAATTTGTGGTCTGGTCACGGAATGGTAGTATTTATCCCCTGTATATGGTATTATTCGGTCACTATGTGGTGGAATATGTAGTCTATTTATGGTGTGACGGTATTTCTCCTTGTATGTGGTATTATTTGATGCCTATATGCTGATATTATGTGGTATTATTCAGTCACCATGTGATCTGTTCATGGTGTGGTGCTAATTCTTCCCTGTATGTGGTAGTATTGGTCTTGGTATAGTGAATTGTGTTGTTTATGGCGGCCATTTGCTCGCTCTGATATTAATTAGGAGAATATTATTTATTTCCATTAGAGATTAAATACTTGGATCACAGCAGCAGCAGAGATGCACTAACAGGGGTTCTCCTGTGAAAAAAGTAATCACCTCTCCACAGGATTAATGATAGCGTATTGATTGGTGGGGGTCTGACTGCTGAGACCGAGTCGGCAGAATGTGGAACTTTTATCCCATTAGACTGGAGCGTTCATTCATTCACTCTGTGGCTGTGAGCACTGCTCTTGTCTTTTTCTGGAAGTCCCAAAGAAAATGAATGGAGCAGCGGTCAGACATCTGAACTGCTGCTGCATTTTAAAATGGGCATAAGTGTCCTATCAGTGATAAAACTTCCCCATTCTTCCGATTGGTGCAGTTTCTAATGGTCAGACCTAAGTGATCACTTTTCCTGTGGAACCCATGGATCGGTGATAACTTGTTTAAACTTAGAACCTTTAATGTAAAATATCGCAATTGTACATCACAGTTATGGGGGCGCACATTAGATGTGCTGGAGCCCCCTGTGTTTTACAGTCAATACTCCACCATAATGGGGATAATGACTGACAGATATTTGCATATAGCTGTAGGGTGGGCCCCTAGCGTTCAATCCGCTGGTAGGCGCCAGACACCCCAGTCCGACCCTGCATAGAATTACGGCGACCCAACTGGACACCCAAGTTTGGAGGGACTATATATGAACTGCCCAGCTCAGTGAAAAGGAGGCCGCACCCTATTTGTACTGAATACAAAAATACGGAAGAAAAACAGAAAACTGAGCCGGAATAAGACTTGAAAACACCTCTCCATTACTTATCTGTGGGTTTGATGTCAGCGCACAATATAAAGCTGACATCAACACCATAAATATTATTCCACTTGCCACCGCACAAGGGCAAATGGAAAGAGAGAGGCTAAGAGCCAGAATTGGTGCACCTAATGGATGCGCCATTTCTGAGGCAGCTGAGATCTGATGTTTTTAGTCTGGGAGGGGTCCAATATTCATGGCCCCTTCCTAGGCAATTAATATCAGCCCGCAACTGTTTGTTTAGCCTTTGCTGGTTATTGAATATAGGGCGACCCCACATCATTTTTTTGGGGGGTGTGCTCTATAGTAACCAGTAAAGGCTGTGCAGAGAGCTGTGAACTGATATTAATAGCCTGATAACCTTTTAGATTAATGGCCACATTCCCCAAATATTAATATTAGCCCCCAGCCGTTGGCTTTCTCTCAGCTGTTTATGAAAATTATGGGGGCTATTTTTTTTAATTTACTAACAAGTACAGTAATGCTACTTGAGTTCATTGCAGCTTTTTCTTTTGCTTTTCACGTGCCAATGCCGGACTTATGAATAAAAGCGAGTCCAACTCTTGGCACTCCGGCATTCAGTGGTCTGGATCTCAAACTACATTGAGACCCAGTGGCTGTGAACTTTAGTTCACACCCACAGTGTCTCCCGGCAGCTGCAAGACTCAGAAACCTCATGGGAAACTTTGAGGTACACTTTAAGATTAATTGTGTTTTCAACTGCTGGAACACCTGGAGGCTGTGAACTAAGGTTACCTTGGGTGTGCATTTTACTGCACTTGTTAACAAATTAAAGAAAAATGAAAAAACAATGCGGGGTTCCCCGTGTTTTTCATAACCCGTAGAGGGAAAGCCAATGGCTGGGGGGCTGACGTAAATATTTTGGGAACAGGCCAATAGCCATAAAAGCTACCAGGCTATTAATATGAGCTCACATCTGTTTGTTTAAACTTTACTTGTTAATATAGGGGAGACGATCCCCAAAAATGACGTTAGGTGCCCACTTATAATCAATATGCAGCAAAAGCTTAACAGGAAGCTGCGGGCTGATTTTAATAACCTAGAAAGGGGCCATGAATATTGTCCCCCTCACAGAATAAAAACATTAGTTCTTAGCCACCCTAATGATGCGACCAGTCTTCATGCCAGCTGGAACATACCGAGCAGAGCTTGACCAGTGACCAGTGACGACCTAAATGATGTCACCGCCGGTCTCAGGCAGGCAGCGCTTCTCACACTATTTTTTGCATGCCAAGCTGACATTTTTAATGATATGATTTTGGTGAAGATACGATCTTTTATTGCATTTTAATGCAATGTTGCGGCGACCAAAAAATGTAATTCTGGCTTTTTAACTTTTTTTCTCGCTACGCCATTTAGCGTTCATGTTAACCCTTTTATTTATTGATAGATCAGGTGATTGATTCTGAATGCTGTGATACCAGATATATGTATGTTTGATGTTTTTATTGTTTTATTTTGATTGGGGTGAAAGGGGGGTGAGTTGAACTTTTATATTTATTTATTTTTTAATATTTTTAAAACTTTTACTTTTGGTATGCTTCAATAGTATCCATGGGAGACTAGAAGCTGCCACAACCCGATCAGCTCTGCTAAATAGAGGCGATGATCTGTTCGCCTCTATGTAGTAGAATTACTCACTTGCTATGAGCGCCGACCCTGAAGGGTTATTAAAACATAGACAAAGTAATAGGCAAAAAATAATTAAAGACACAAACTAGTCCATCAATAAAAGACAAGATGTAAAAGGACACACAATCAAAAGAAAGACTTTAACCCCTTCATGACCCAGCCTATTTTGACCTTAAAGACCTTGCCGTTTTTTGCAATTCTGACCAGTGTCCCTTCATGAGGTAATAACTCAGGAACGCTTCAATGGATCCTAGCGGTTCTGAGATTGTTTTTTCGTGACATATTGGGCTTCATGTTAGTGGTAAATTTAGGTCAATAAATTCTGTGTTTATTTGTGATAAAAACGGAAATTTGGCGAAAATTTTGAAAATTTCGCAATTTTCACATTTTGAATTTTTATTCTGTTAAACCAGAGAGTTATGTGACACAAAATAGTTAATAAATAACATTTCCCACACGTCTACTTTACATCAGCACAATTTTGGAAACAAAATTTTTTTTTGCTAGGAAGTTATAAGGGTTAAAATTTGACCAGCGATTTCTCATTTTTACAACGAAATTTACAAAACCATTTTTTTTAGGGACCACCTCACATTTGAAGTCAGTTTGAGGGGTCTATATGGCTGAAAATACCCAAAAGTGACACCATTCTAAAAACTGCACCCCTCAAGGTGCACAAAACCACATTCAAGAAGTTTATTAACCCTTCAGGTGCTTCACAGCAGCAGAAGCAACATGGAAGGAAAAAATGAACATTTAACTTTTTAGTCACAAAAATGATTTTTCAGCAACAATTTTTTTATTTTCCCAATGGTAAAAGGAGAAACTGAACCACGTACGTTGTTGTCCAATTTGTCCTGAGTACGCCGATACCTCATATGTGGGGGTAAACCACTGTTCGGGCGCACGGCAGGGCTTGGAAGGGAAGGAGCGCCATTTGACTTTTTGAATGAAAAATTGGCTGCACTCTTTAGCGGACACCATGTCACATTTGGAGAGCCCCCGTGTGCCTAAAAATTGGAGCTCCCCCACAAGTGACCCCATTTTGGAAACTAGACGCCCCAAGGAACTTATCTAGATGCATAGTGAGCCCTTTAAACCCCCAGGTGCTTCACAAATTGATCCGTAAAAATGAAAAAGTCCTTTTTTTTCACAAAAAAATTCTTTTAGCCTCAATTTTTTCATTTTCACATGGACAACAGGATAAAATGGATCCTAAAATTTGTTTGGCAATTTCTCCTGAGTACACCGATACTTCACATGTGGGGGTAAACCACTGTTTGGGCACATGGTAAGGCTCGGAAGGGAAGGAGCGCCATTTGACTTTTTGAATGAAAAATTATCTCCATCGATAGCGGACACCATGTCGCGTTTGGAGAGACCCTGTGTGCTTAAACATTGGAGCTCCCCCACAAGTGACCCCATTTTGGAAACTGGACCCCCCAAGGAACTTATCTAGATGCCTAGTGAGCACTTTAAACCCTCAGGTGCTTCACAAATTGATCCGTAAAAATGAAAAAGTACTTTTTTTTCACAAAAAATTTATTTTCGCCTCAATTTTTTCATTTTCACATGGGCAATAGGATAAAATGGATCCTAAAATTTGTTGAGCAATTTCTCCCGAGTACGCCGATACCTCATATGTGGGGGTAAACCACTGTTTGGGCACACGGCAGGGCTCGGAAGGGAAGGCGCGCCTTTTAACTTTTTGAATGGAAAATTAGCTCCAATTGTTAGCGGACACCATGTCGCATTTGGAGAGCCCCTGTGTGCCTATGCAATGGAGCTCCCCCACAAGTGACCCCATTTTGGAAACTAGACCCCCCAAGGAACTTATCTAGATGCATACTGAGCACTTTAAACCCCCAGGTGCTTCACAGAAGTTTATAATGCAGAGCCATGAAAATAAAAAATAATTTTTCTTTTCTCAAAAATGATTTTTTAGCCTGGAATTTCCTATTTTGCCAATGGTAATAGGAGAAATTGGACCACAAATGTTGTTGTCCAGTTTGTCCTGAGTATGCAGATACCCCATATGTGGGGGTAAACCACTGTTTGGGCGCACGGCAGGGCTCAGAAGGGAAGGCACGCCATTTGGCTTTTTAAATGGAAAATTAGCTCCAATCATTAGCGGACACCATGTCGCGTTTGGAGAGCCCCTGTGTGCCTAAACATTGGAGATCCCCCACAAATTACCCCATTTTGGAAACTAGACCCCCAAAGGAACTAATCTAGATGTGTAGTGAGCACTTTGAACCCTCAAGTGCTTCACAGAAGTTTATAACGCAGAGCCATGAAAATAAAAAAAAAAAATTATTTTCTCAAAAATGAATTTTAGCCCGCAATTTTTTATTTTCCCAAGGGTAACAGGAGAAATTTGACCCCAAAAGTTGTTGTCCAGTTTCTCCTGAGTACGCTGATACCCCATATGTGGGGGTAAACCACTGTTTAGGCACATGCTGGGGCTCGGAAGTGAAGTAGTGACGTTTTGAAATGCAGACTTTGATGGAATGCTCTGCGGGCGTCACGTTGCGTTTGCAGAGCCCCTGATGTGGCTAAACAGTAGAAACCCCCCACAAGTGACCCCATTTTGGAAACTAGACCCCGAAAGGAACTTATCTAGATGTGAGGTGAGCACTTTGAACCCCCAAGTGCTTCACAGAAGTTCATAACACAGAGCAGTGAAAATAATAAATACGTTTTCTTTCCTCAAAAATAATTTTTTAGCCCAGAATTTTTTATTTTCCCAAGGGTTACAGGAGAAATTGGACCACAAAAGTTGTTGTCCAGTTTCTCCTGAGTACGCTGATACCCCATGTGTGGGGGTAAACCACTGTTTGGGCACACGTGGGGGCTCAGAAGGGAAGTAGTGACTTTTGAAATGCAGACTTTGATGGAATGGTCTGCGGGCGTCACATTGCGTTTGCAGAGCCCCTGGTGTGCCTAAACAGTAGAAACCCCCCACAAGTGACCCCATTTTGGAAACTAGACCCCCAAAGGAACTTATCTAGATGTGTGGTGAGCACTTTCAACCCCCAAGTGCTTTACAGAAGTTTATAACGCAGAGCCGTGAAAATAATAAATACGTTTTCTTTCCTCAAAAATAATTTTTTAGCCCAGAATTTTTTATTTTCCTAAGGGTTACAGGAGAAATTGGACCACAAAAGTTGTTGTCCAGTTTCTCCTGAGTACGCTGATGCCCCATGTGTGGGGGTAAACCACTGTTTGGGCACACGTGGGGGCTCAGAAGGGAAGTAGTGACTTTTGAAATGCAGACTTTGATGGAATGGTCTGCGGGCGTCATGTTGCGTTTGCAGAGCCCCTGGTGTGCCTAAACAGTAGAAACCCCCCACAAGTGACCCCATTTTGGAAACTAGACCCCCCAAGGAACTTATCTAGATATGTGGTGAGCACTTTGAACCCCCAAGTGCTTCACAGACGTTTACAACGCAGAGCCGTGAAAATAAAAAATCATTTTTCTTTCCTCAAAAATGATGTTTTAGCAAGCAATTTTTTATTTTCTCAAGGGTAACAGGAGAAGTTGGACCCCAGTAATTGTTGCGCAGTTTGTCCTGAGTATGCTGGTACCCCATATGTGGGGGTAAACCACTGTTTGGGCTCACGTCGGGGTTCGGAAGTGAGGGAGCACCATTTGAATTTTTGAATACAAGATTGGCTGGAATCAATGGTGGCGCCATGTTGCGTTTGGAGACCCCCTGAAGTGCCTAAACAGTGGAAACCCCTCAATTCTACCTCCAACACACCCCTAACCCTTATCCCAACTGTAGCCGTAACCCTAATCACAACCCTAACCCCAACACACCCCTAACCACAACCCTAACCCCAACACACCCCTAACCCTAACCACAACCCTAATTCCAACCCAACTCTAAGGCTATGTGCCAACGTTGCGGATTCGTATGAGATTTTTCAGCATCATTTTTGAAAAATCCGCGGGTAAAAGGCACTGCGTTTTACCTGTGGATTTACCGTGGATTTCCAGTGTTTTTTGTGCGGATTTCACCTGTGGATTCCTATTGAGGAACAGGTGTAAAACGCTGCGGAATCCGCACAAAGAATTGGCATGCTGCGGAAAATACAACGCAGCGTTCCCGCGCGGTATTTTCTGCACCATGGGCACAGCGGATTTGGTTTTCCATATGTTTACATGGTACTGTAAACCTGATGGAACACTGCTGCGAATCCGCAGCGGCCAATCCGCACCGTGTGCACATGGCCTAATTCTAAAGGTATGTGCACACGCTGCGGAAAACGCTGCGGATCCGCAGCAGTTTCCCATGAGTGTACAGTTCAATGTGAACCTATGGGAACCAAAAATCGCTGTACACATGCTGCGGAAAAACTGCACGGAAACGCAGCGGTTTACATTCCGCAGCATGTCACTTCTTTCTGCGGATTCCGCAGCGGTTTTAGAACTGCTCCAATAGAAAATCGCAGTTGTAAAACCGCAGTGAAATGCGCAGAAAAACCGCGGTAAATCCACGATAAATCGGCAGCGGTTTAGCACTGTGGATTTTTCAAATCCGCTGCGGAAAAATCCGCATAGGACCAGAATACGTGTGCACATACCGAAACCCTAACCCTAGCCCTAACCCTACCCCTAACCCTAACCCTAACCCTAGCCCTAACCCTACCCCTACCCCTAACCCTAGCCCTAACCCTACCCCTACCCCTAACCCTACCCCTAACCCTACCCCTAACCCTACCCCTAACCCTACCCCTAACCCTAACCCTAGTTCTTACCCCAACCTTAGTGAAAAAAAAAAAAATTCTTTATTTTTTTTATTGTCCCTATCTATGGGGGTGACAAAGGGGGGGGTCATTTACTATTTTTTTTATTTTGATCACTGAGATAGGATATATCTCAGTGATCAAAATTCACTCTGGAACGAATCTGCCGGCCGGCAGATTCGGCGGGCGCACTGCACATGCGCCCGCCATTTTGGAAGATGGCGGCGCCCAGGAAAGAAGACGGACGGACCTCGGGCGGCCAGGTAAGTATAAGGGGGGGAGATCAGGGCACGGGGGGGGCGTCGGAGCACGGGGGGGTGGATCGGATCATGGGGGGGGGTGGATCGGAACACGGGAGGGAGGATTGGAGCACGGGGAAGGATTGGAGCACGGGGTGAGGGATCGCTGTGCGGGGGGGGTGGATCGGAGCACGGGGGGGGGGTCGCTGTGTGCGGGGGGGGGATCGGAGTGCGGGGGGGTTTGATTGCAGCACAGGGGGTGTGATTGGTGCACGGGGAAGCGGACAGGAGGACGGGGGAGCGGAGCACAGGACGGAGGGGAGCGGACCACAGATCGGGGGGGTGGGGGGGCGATCGGAGGGGTGGGGTGGGTGCACATAAGTGTTTCCAGCCATGGCCGATGATATTGCAGCATCGGCCATGGCTGGATTGTAATATTTCACCAGTTTTTTAGGTGAAATATTACAAATCGCTCTGATTGGCAGTTTCACTTTCAACAGCCAATCAGAGCGATCGTAGCCACGAGGGGGTGAAGCCACCCCCCCTGGGCTAAACTACCACTCCCCCTGTCCCTGCAGATCGGGTGAAATGGGAGTTAACCCTTTCACCCGGCCTGCAGGGACGCGATCTTTCCATGACGCATATGCTGCGTCATGGGTCGGAATGGCACCGACTTTCATGACGCAGCGTATGCGTCAAAGGTCGGGAAGGGGTTAAACTGACAGATTCATTGAGCCCATTTGGTGATAGAGTGAATGTGCCAATATATCTTACAGGTCAACATGCACACATGATTATAAAGCCGTATCAGTGGGGAATCAGTGAGTACTAATTATACGGCACTATAATCATGTGTGCAAATTTAATTGCACAGGATATAAACCCTGCTCTAAGCGCCTTCTACCAGCTGATGACCATCAGCACTCTGACCGCCCATCAAGAGTGAGTACACCTAAATCCACAGTTCTAGGCTTTATATGGACTAGTGAAACCATAATTTAAAAAAGGTGTAAATTTATCCCTCAGGGGGAACCGTAAGACGATACGGGAACGAATATTCCCAAACATCGGAGTATCTGCAAGTAGCACGGCACCCATATTGGCACTAATAATTTAAACGCCACCTGCAATGGGCACCAAACAGGATCCAGAGTTTACCCATACTTTTTCCAATGATAACAAATTGTAAGTGTTTTTGAACCCATATTTATTTCCACATTCTTACCCTATTGCAGACAGCGCAGGTGAATATTATTCCTACTAGCATGTGAAATTGATTGTCACACAGTGTTGTTTCCTAAGTGGACAGTTTGATTTCACAGAAGTTTGATTTACTTGGAGCTATATTCTGTTGTTTAAGTGTTCCCTTTATTTTTTGAGCAGTGTATATGCAAGGCCGCAGGGGCAGCTCACATGATAGATCACCGCTACTGTTTCGCAAGTGATGTGGTGAATAATTTTGAAAGTTTTGTCATGTGAGGAGTCAGAAAACATTTTTTCTTTTAAACATATTTACAAATAGAACATTCTCCGCAGAGGAAACATCCCCACAGGGAACCCATGCTTCTAAATAGGAAAGGTTTTTTTGGGGAGGACATAATGACTATTAGATAGCACATCTCCCAATGTGTGTGATTTCCCCATGCCAGTAGGGGAAGTTCGGTAAGTTGATATTGCAGATCTTTATCGGTCAGTAGAACAGGCCAATGTTTAAACATAATCCTTTTCAAATCAGTCTAATTTTCATTAAACGCTGCGACGAATCTGGGTGTGGCGTCTGATGCCATCCCCTTAGGCTTTTTGGAACTCATCAGCAAGGTTTGCCTATTTGTGGGAAGCCCTTTTTAATGTCATGGTCAGTATAGCCTCTATTGTGGAACCTACAAGATAGATCATCCGCTTGCTTATGGAATCTTCATCATCCAAACAAATAGAAAGAGCTCTCAAAAATTGGCCAGTGGGAATGTAGCTCTTAAGTTTGGGTGGATGAGATGATGTAAGATGCAAAATTGCATTTGTTGCAGTTCTTTTCTGGAAAATGTCCGTGCTGATAGCGCCATCTGGTGATTTAGAAATGAAGAGTTCCAGAAAATCATTCTGGACCTGAGTATACTTCCAAGTAAGCCTGATATTCAAATCATTAGTATTGAGGTGGCTAAGAAATTGGTCAAGCCACGATGTGGAGCACTGCCAAATAAACAGCACATCGTTGATATATCATGACTATGAGATAACTTGATCATGGCCTGGTGTGCCAAGGACCATATCCCTCTAACATAACCCCAGGAAGAGGTTGGCATACAAGGGTGCACACGAGGCCCTCATTGCTGTTACCTGGAGATACAGAAAGGGGAGATCCTTGAACACAAAAAAAATGTGTTAATATAAATCATAATAGTGTTATGAAAAATTCAACCACAGAAGGATAAAAATTGGTCATGCCAAGAAAAAATCTTACTGCTTGGATCCTGTGATCATAACATATCAAGGTGTATAGGGACTTCATGTCGCAGATGACAAGCCAGGTGATATACAGTGGCGTATCCAGGGGGGGCAGCCGGGGCATGTGCCCCGGGCGCAGCCGACAGGGGGGCGCCAGCGGGGCCGCCTGATGATGCGGCATTGCGGCGGTCCATGCCAGGCTCCTCGTTGGCAGCATTCTGCCGCCCCAGCAGTGAGATAATCCCGTTCGTTCTCTGAGCCGGCTGTTAATTTGACAAGCGGCTCAGAGAAAGTGCTGCTGCTGCGCGTCGCTAGCACCCGGTCTGGATTGGCCAGATTGCCAGATTGGATTGTGAGACGACATTCCCTTCCCTTCTCAGTTTAAGTCAGCGCCTGCGCCCCTGACAATCGCTGAGAGGCACCAGGGAAGCGCCAGCAGCGGCTGACATCACTGAGCGTGTGACAGGCTGCTGCTTCATTCATTGCACCGGTGTTCAGTTCGGGTGTGTAGTGTTGCGTTGGACGGTAATGTCGGTGTCGGTGGTAAGTGCTCCAGACCGCGGCCGCGGGGACCGGGTAATGGAGCTGAAGTCTGAACTTTGAAGACACCGACCAACCGAGTCACCGAACTTACAGAATCTTTTCTGAATGATTAACTTTGAAATGAGCCTGCCTGCATGCATGATAGGGGGAGGGGGAGGGTGCAGCGGCCAGGGGCAACAATGCAAAATGGGTATGTGTCACTTGTGAGTCTGAGGACTGTGAAGCAAAGGCAAAGCCTTAGCCAGGGGGGCAGGTGAATGAAAGACTGAGGGAACATATCATGATATGGGGGGATGTGGATGGGGCAGAAATCAGGACATTAAGGGGGCACAACAAATCAGGACAGTGTGGAGGCACAAATCTGGACATTTTGGCCCACACTGTCCAGATCAGTGCCCCCATACTGTCCAGATTTGTGCCCCCATACTGTCCAGATTTGTGCCCCCATACTGTATGGCCCATAAATTTACAGGAATGTACCTTGGCTTGGTCATGCAGTTTCAATAGAGTTAAGGTTCAAATGGGGGGGGAGGCGCCAAACTGATCCTTTGCCCCGGGTGCAGGAAAGATTAGATACACCTCTGGTGATATATCATCATCAACATATGATACCGTCAAGTCTTTTGAGGACATCAGCTTTGTCCTTCACAAATGAATTGTCTCGACGTATTTCTAAAAATAGAAATACACAAATTTGCAGGCAGGTTCATAAAGACCACCCATGCCCGAGACCATGGGTCAGCCAGATGGGGAAAGGGGGTCTTTGTGATAAAAAGTAGGAACCATAGGATGTTCCGGCATAAGGGCCTCAGAGAGTTATTTTTTGAAAATCAATAGTGGGATTGCATCCAATCTATAGAAATCAGACTTAGGCTGCCATCACACTAGCAGTATTTGGTCAGTATTTTACATCAGTATTTGTAGCCAAGACCAGGAGTGGGTGATAAATACAGAAGTGTTGCATATGTTTCTATTATACTTTTCCTGTTATGACCTGGTGGTCAGGACAATAATCGACCTGGTGGTTAAGAGCACACGGAATGACCTGATAGTTACTGATAATATAGGACGAGCTCTGAGACGTGGGAACTCTGCTGACCGCAATCCCTAAACCTATCACACACACTAGAAATAGCCGTGGAGCGCTCCTGACGCTCCCTAGGGGCCTCGTCACAGCCTAAGGAACTAGCTAGCCCTAAAGATAGAAAAATAAGCCTACCTTGCCTCAGAGAAATTCCCCAAAGGAAAAGGCAGCCCCCCACATTTAATGACTGTGAGTAAAGATGAAAATTACAAACACAGAGATGAAATAGATTTAGCAAGTGAAGCCCGACTTACTGAACAGACAGAGGATAGGAAAGGTAGCTTTGCGGTCAGCACAAAAAACTACAAAAAGACCACGCAGAGGGCGCAAAAAGACCCTCCGCACCGACTCACGGTGCGGAGGCGCTCCCTCTGCATCCCAGAGCTTCCAGCAAGCAAGACAACAATCAAAATAGCAAGCTGGACAGAAAAATAGCAAACTAGAGAAAAACAAGCAGGAACTAAGCTTCTGCTGGGAAGACAGGTCACAAGAACGATCCAGGAGTGAACTAGACCAATACTGGAACATTGACAGGTGGCATGGAGCAATGATCTAGGTGGAGTTAAATAGAGCAGCCAGCTAACGAATTAACCTCGTCACCTGTGGAAGGAACCTCAGAAGCCGCAGCCCCACTCACCACCACCAGAGGAAGCCCATGGACAGAACCAGCCGCAGTACCATTCATGACCACAGGAGGGAGTTTGACAACAGAATTCACAACAGTACCCCCCCTTGAGGAGGGGTCACCGAACCCTCACCAGAGCCCCCAGGCCGACCATAACGAGCCAAATGAAAGGCACGAACCAGATCGGTAGCATGAACATCGGAGGCAAAGACCCAGGAATTATCTTCCTGACCATAACCCTTCCATTTGACCAGGTACTGGAGTTTCCGTCTCGAAATACGAGAATCCAAAATCTTCTCCACCACATACTCCAACTCCCCCTCAACCAACACCGGGGCAGGAGGATCAACGGATGGAACCACAGGCGCCACGTATCTCCGCAACAATGGCCTATGGAATACATTATGGATGGCAAAAGAAGCTGGAAGGGTCAAACGAAACGACACAGGATTGAGAACCTCAGAAATCTTATACGGACCATTGAAACGAGGCTTAAACTTAGGAGAGGAAACCTTCATAGGAACATAACGAGACGACAACCAAACCAAATCCCCCAACACGAAGTCGGGGACCCACACAGCGCCGGCGGTTAGCGAAACGTTGAGCCTTCTCCTGGGACAATGTCAAATTGTCCACCACATGAGTCCAAATCTGCTGCAACCTATCCACCACAGTATCTACACCAGGACAGTCCGAAGACTCAACCTGCCCTGAAGAGAAACGAGGATGGAAACCAGAATTGCAGAAAAAAGGCGAAACCAAAGTAGCCGAGCTGGCCCGATTATTAAGGGCGAACTCAGCCAAAGGCAAAAAGGACACCCAATCATCCTGATCAGCAGAAACAAAGCATCTCAGATATGTTTCCAAAGTCTGATTAGTTCGTTCGGTTTGGCCATTTGTCTGAGGATGGAAAGCCGAGGAAAAAGACAAATCAATGCCCATCCTAGCACAAAAGGCTCGCCAAAACCTCGAAACAAACTTGGAGCCTCTGTCCGAAACGATGTTCTCCGGAATGCCATGTAAACGAACCACATGCTGGAAAAACAATGGCTCCAAATCAGAGGATGAAGGCAATTTAGACAAGGGTACCAAATGGACCATCTTAGAGAAGCGATCACAAACCACCCAAATGACCGACATCTTTTGAGAGACAGGGATATCCAAAATAAAATCCATAGAGATATGCGTCCAGGGCCTCTTCGGGACTGGCAAGGGCAAAAGCAACCCACTGGCACGAGAACAGCAGGGCGTAGCCCGAGCACAAGTCACACAGGACTGCACAAAAGAACGCACATCCCGCGACAAAGACGGCCACCAAAAGGATCTAGCCACCAAATCTCTGGTACCAAAGATTCCCGGATGACCAGCCAACACCGAACAATGAACCTCAGAGATAACTCTACTAGTCCATTTATCAGGGACAAACAGTTTCTCTGCTGGGCAACGGTCAGGTCTATCAGCCTGAAATTTTTGCAGCACCCGCCGCAAATCAGGGGAGATGGCAGACAAAATTACCCCCTCTTTGAGAATACCCGCCGGCTCAGGAACACCCGGAGAGTCGGGCACAAAACTCCTTGACAGGGCATCAGCCTTCACATTCTTAGAGCCTGGAAGGTACGAAACCACAAAATCAAAACGGGAGAAAAATAACGACCAACGAGCCTGTCTAGGATTCAACCGTTTGGCAGACTCGAGATAAGTCAAATTCTTGTGATCCGTCAAGACCACAACGCGATGCTTGGCTCCTTCAAGCCAATGACGCCACTCCTCGAATGCCCACTTCATGGCCAACAACTCTCGATTGCCAACATCATAATTGCGCTCAGCAGGCGAAAACTTTCTAGAAAAGAAGGCACATGGTTTCATCACCGAGCCATCAGAACTTCTTTGCGACAAAACAGCCCCTGCTCCAATCTCAGAAGCATCAACCTCGACCTGAAACGGAAGCGAAACATGTGGCTGGCACAACACAGGGGCAGAAGAAAAACGACGCTTCAACTCCTGAAAAGCTTTCACAGCCACAGAAGACCAATTGACCACATCAGCACCCTTCTTGGTCAAATCAGTCAACGGTTTAGCAACACTAGAAAAATTACTGATGAAGCGACGATAAAAATTAGCAAAGCCCAGGAACTTTTGCAGACTCTTCACAGATGTCGGCTGAGTCCAATCATAAATGGCCTGGACTTTAACAGGGTCCATCTCGATAGTAGAAGGGGAAAAAATGAAACCCAAAAATGAAACCTTCTGAACTCCAAAGAGACACTTTGACCCCTTCACAAACAAAGAATTCGCACGAAGGACCTGGAACACCATTCTGACCTGCTTCACGTGAGACTCCCAATCATCCGAGAAGACCAAAATATCATCCAAATATACAATCAGGAATTTATCCAGGTACTCTCGGAAGATGTCATGCATAAAGGACTGAAATACTGATGGAGCATTGGAAAGCCCGAATGGCATAACCAGGTACTCAAAATGGCCCTCGGGCGTATTAAATGCTGTTTTCCATTCATCGCCCTGTTTAATACGCACAAGAATATACGCACCACGAAGATCTATCTTGGTGAACCAACTAGCCCCCTTAATTCGAGCAAACAAATCAGACAGCAGTGGCAAAGGGTACTGAAATTTGACTGTAATCTTATTAAGAAGGCGGTAATCAATACAAGGTCTCAAAGAACCATCCTTCTTAGCCACAAAAAAGAACCCTGCTCCCAATGGTGACGACGACGGGCGAATATGACCCTTCTCCAAGGATTCCTTTAGATAACTCCGCATAGCGGCGTGCTCTGGCACAGATAAATTGAACAGTCGGCCCTTAGGAAACTTACTACCAGGAATCAAATTGATAGCACAATCGCAATCCCTATGAGGAGGTAGGGCACTGGATTTGGGCTCATCAAATACATCTCGGTAATCCGACAAAAACTCCGGGAATTCAGAAGGGGTGGATGACGAAATAGACAAAAATGGAACATCACCATGTACTCCTTGACAACCCCAGCTGGACACAGACATAGATTTCCAATCCAATACTGGATTATGGACCTGTAGCCATGGCAACCCCAAAACGACCACATCATGCAGATTATGCAACACCAAAAAGCGAATATCCTCCTGATGTGCAGGAGCCATGCACATGGTCAATTGGGTCCAGTACTGAGGCTTATTCTTGACCAAAGGCGTAGCATCAATTCCTCTCAATGGAATAGGATACTGCAAGGGCTCCAAGAAAAAACCACAGCGCCTGGCAACCTCCAAGTCCATCAAATTCAGGGCAGCGCCAGAATCCACAAATGCCATAACAGAATAGGATGACAAAGAGCAGATCAGAGTAACGGACAAAAGAAATTTCGACTGTACCGTACCAATGGTGGCAGACCTAGCGAAACGCTTAGTGCGCTTAGGACAATCGGAGATAGCATGAGTGCAATCACCAAAGTAAAAACATAGCCCATTCCGACGTCTGTGTTCTTGCCGTTCAGCTCTGGTCAAAGTCCTATCACATTGCATAGGCTCTGGTCTATGCTCAGATAATACCGCCAAATGGTGCACAGCTTTACGCTCACGTAAGCGTCGTTCGATCTGAATGGCCAAAGACATAGACTCATTCAGACCAGCAGGCATGGGAAATCCCACCATGACATCCTTAAGGGCTTCAGAGAGACCCTTTCTGAAAATTGCTGCCAGGGCACATTCATTCCACTGAGTGAGTACAGACCACTTCCTAAACTTCTGACAATATATCTCTACCTCATCCTGACCCTGACACAGAGCCAGCAAGATTTTCTCTGCCTGATCCACTGAATTAGGTTCATCATAAAGCAATCCGAGCGCCAGAAAAAACGCATCAACATCACGCAATGCCGGATCTCCTGGTGCAAGGGAAAATGCCAAGTCTTGAGGGTCACCACGCAACAAAGAAATAATGATTTTCACTTGTTGAACAGGGTCACCTGAGGAGCGAGGTTTCAAAGCAAGAAACAATTTACAATTATTTTTGAAATTCAGAAACTTAGATCTATCCCCAAAAAACAAATCAGGAATAGGAATCCTAGGCTCTAACATTGGATTCTGAACCACAAAATCTTGAATGTTTTGTACCCTTGCAGTGAGATTATCCATACAAGAGGACAGACCTTGAATGTCCATATCTACACCTGTATCCTGAACCACCCAGAGGTAAAGGGGAAAAGAGAGACAAAACACCCTGCAAAGAAAAAAAAATGGTCTCAGAACTTCTCTTATCCCTCTATTGAGATGCATTAGTACTTTGGGCCACCTGTACTGTTATGACCTGGTGGTCAGGACAATAATGGACCTGGTGGTTAAGAGCACACGGAATGACCTGATAGTTACTGATAATATAGGACGAGCTCTGAGACGTGGGAACTCTGCTGACCGCAATCCCTAAACCTATCACACACACTAGAAATAGCCGTGGAGCGCTCCTGATGCTCCCTAGGCGCCTCGTCACAGCCTAAGGAACTAGCTAGCCCTAAAGATAGAAAAATAAGCCTACCTTGCCTCAGAGAAATTCCCCAAAGGAAAAGGCAGCCCCCCACATATAATGACTGTGAGTAAAGATGAAAATTACAAACACAGAGATGAAATAGATTTAGCAAGTGAGGCCCGACTTACTGAACAGACAGAGGATAGGAAAGGTAGCTTTGCGGTCAGCACAAAAAACTACAAAAAGACCACGCAGAGGGCACAAAAAGACCCTCCGCACCGACTCACGGTGTGGAGGAGCTCCCTCTGCGTCCCAGAGCTTCCAGCAAGCAAGACAACAATCAAAATAGCAAGCTGGACAGAAAAATAGCAAACTAGAGAAAAACAAGCAGGAACTAAGCTTCTGCTGGGAAGACAGGTCACAAGAACGATCCAGGAGTGAACTAGACCAATACTGGAACATTGACAGGTGGCATGGAGCAATGATCTAGGTGGAGTTAAATAGAGCAGCCAGCTAACGAATTAACCTCGTCACCTGTGGAAGGAACCTCAGAAGCCGCAGCCCCACTCACCACCACCAGAGGAAGCCCATGGACAGAACCAGCCGCAGTACCATTCATGACCACAGGAGGGAGCTTGACAACAGAATTCACAACATTTTCCTCTAATTGTTCCACTCCTGGTTTTGGCTTACAAATACTGATGTAAAATACTGACCAAATACTGCTAGTTTGACAGCAGCCTTATTCAGCTGTTTAACCCTTATCCGGCTGAATAGGTACAATTGTAACTATTCCGTTTTAAAATTGCAATAACTTTTTTTTGAAAAGACGTAGAGGGCTGAAATTTCGTGACATCTCTACATTTTTGGTCCAGAATATATTGGCCAAATTTCAATAAAATATCTCCACCCGTTTCCGAGATAAGGGGTCGAGATCTTTTTGCATCCATAACAAGCTGCATAGGTACAAATGTACCTCATATATTTTGAATGAAGATAATGCTAGGGAAAAAGCATAAATTTTTTTTTAATGATAATGCTATTTAACTATTATAAACAAGTAAAAAACTGTTCATTTACATTATAAAAGAAAATGTAAGAAACTTTTTTTTATTGATTTTCTTTGCAAGTAATGCATGTTGGCTTTGCTACAGAGTGTTCATCGCAAATGGGTTTCACACAAACCACACAAGACTTTCTAGTCTTGCGTTGTTTTCGCCTCAGGTCTCTGCAGACATAGCAACTACCAACAACAGGGGAGGGTCCACGACTACCATGAGGTATTTTGGGGCCAGCTGCTGGCTGCGATGCTACCACAATGCATCGTCCAAGCACCATTTCTACTGCACCTCGAAGAAAATGGTTTCTCATTATCATTTTGTTTGTACTACGATCTTCAATTGCAATCATACACAGCTGATTTGCGAGATCTTTCAGGAACTTTCTTCGTTGATCCTTTGCCCTGAAGCTTGGATTGTGTTCTCTGTAGATGATGTAGGATGCTAACCCACTGACATCAATCATATTGTAGAAAAATGCCAAAGTCCAACGTGATGTTCGTCGTTTCACAGTGTACTCTCCCAACATTTTATCCATAACATCAACGCCACCTTTTGTTATGTTGTAGTATTTTATTATCTCTGGCTTGGCTGCTAGTGTCTCTTCAACTTCTCCCGTCATGTGCATAGATGATAGAAGCACGACTGATTTGTTCTTCTTTGGTACATATGAACAGACTGTTGCATCATGATTATAGGCAAAATTTGTCGAGTATACAGGCCTTTCTTTGGCAGGCTGCATGTTGTTAGGTAGGAACCTTTTGTTTTTTCTCACTGTACCAACTAGTGTCATGTTCCAGGAGTTCAATACCTTAGCTAGTTCCATGGTTGTAAAGAAGTTATCGGTGGTGACATTTCTTCCAGAGCCTTTATACGAGCTCACTAGGTCCAATACTGTTCGTTCTCCAATGTTTACTTGTCGAGGACCATCAGTTGGTTTCCCAGTGTAGCGCTGACCTTGTAAAGGGTAGGCATTTGATGAGTCACAAGCCCAGAAAATCTTTATGCCATATTTAGCTGGTTTTGAAGGTATATACTGGGTAAATTTAGTATGACCTCTAAATGGAAATAATTGCTCGTCGACGGTGATACAATGATATGGCTTGTAGGCTCTCTCCAGATTACTGTTCAGCATTGTCCAGATGTCCCGTATTGGTGCAGCTTTATCTGTTTGCACACGTTCTGCACGTGTATTTTCGTTGTCAAACCTGATAAATCTGAGTATCATCTTGAAGCGGTCACGAGACATGGCTGCACGTATAAGAGGCAGAGCAGCAACATTCCACATTTCCTCCAGATTCTCTTTGTTGGCTCTGTGCACACCAGCAGCAATCAGTATGCCCAAAAATGCATGAAGTTCAGTTTCAGTAAATTGCTTGAATGTTTTTTGTGGTGGCCGTTTGGAAGAATCAGGAAAACGTTGTACCAGTTCGTTGTTGTAAGCATCACAAACTCTCTTGGCCTTTCGATTCGTTTCCCGTAATATGATGTCACACATCTCGGGAGTCATGATGGACTTGAATAGCTCTTTTGCTGTATATAGGTTGCTGATTGCTGCAGGGCCACCTCTTTGTCGTAGGACATTACGAGATTTTGTTTGTGCATTTGGCAGTGGATTACTGCACCATTGAGTTTCATCCTTAGCAGTCCAAATGTCGCCTGCACTTTGAGGCACAGAATCATCCTCAACACTTTCGTCTGATTCGTATTCATTTTCATGCTCTATGACCATTTCTTGTTCAATGTCTGAATCTTCTTCAGTAACATCCACTTGTGGTACATAGTTTTCATCATCAGATGGAACATATGGTTCATCCTCATGCTCAGAATCAGATTCTTCTAGCATTCGCATTATTTCGTCAGACGTAAATCTGTAAATATGAAAAAATGTAAAATAAATAATTTTCCGAAATACTACATAATTGGCTTTTCACAAAATTATACTAACCTGCAAACACGTTTTCTTGGATTATGGCGGAAACTAGATCCAGCATTACTATCACTCATGATGACTTGCTAGATGAATTTTGGCTTCGTATTTTGTGCTGAATATAAATAAAACATCGTAAAACAATATGTAGATACTAATTATTATCCATTTTTCGTATAAAAATTATACCTATAGTGATAAGTTTCATACAAAATATATGTAAGCCAAGTCCAGGCTGAAAGACAATTTGACTGTTCTGTCCCCACATAATGAGAATAAAGGTATAACTGGCTGTTAGATGCTGTGAGACTTTCCTACCTTCGTTTCCAAGAAATTGAAGACTTCACAAGCCTAGAAATGTGTGCTCACAGCAATGAGATGAACAGCAAAATGGCTAATGAGAGGAGGGAGGCAGGAAGACAAGTAGAAGCCACTCCCAGTTTGAATTAACTTAATTGACAGCAACATAAGTGACCAGTAACAACACTGAACAATAGATATCAGCATAACATTTGTAGCTGAATGAACTTTAGTTTCTGAAACCAAGTAAAGTCTTCCCACAGTGGAGGTATATGTGAAGGTACAATTGTACCTATGCAGCCTGTTAAGGTTGTAAAATTATGCAGCCTGACAAGGGTTAAATGCCTCCGCCTCATACAAATGTACCGGCCAAATGACCACATTACCTCCCCCGTCTGCTCCTTTAATTACTATATCCTTCATATTCTTAGACTCTTTGCTTGCTTGCCTAAGTGGGCAAGAAAGATTATCGTGATTCATGTCTGTCTTTAATTTTGCAAAGTCTTCATTTCCCAGTTTAATAAATATCTTTATCTGTGGGCATGCATGCAAGGATGGAAACGTTTGAGAGTGCCTATACAAATGCATGGGTAAGGCGGTAGATTCTGATGACAAATGTTGTGTAGCCAAAGATTCTAAGTCCCTTAACTGCAACTCAATATCTGTGGTAAATTGAGCATGCTTGGGGATGAAATGTTTTTTTAAAAATAATTTACAAGCAAAGAGCTCCAAATCTTTGAATGCAAATCAAAGCCCTCCACCTGTGAAAAAGAGAGGCTTCTTGAGAGGACTTGGTTTTTTATTTCTCTTTGGGCTAAATTAATATAAAACAATTACATAAGCCATGAAAAATATACGACTCACAAAGTACACTGTAAGGATAACAACTTTGCTCTACGCAAACCCATGCAATAGTACACAATCTGCAAAACGTTTCCAATTTGTAAAAAAAAGAGCTCATGTGGGTGCACTTATTGAAGTCGCTACACTTGCGCTGTGATGTTTGATCCCAATTCCTAGAAAATGTCACAGGAAATTGCTTCCCAGGCTCGATCAATGACTGCACGATTCTGATGCACATTGTCCCAAGTTTGGGGTGCTCCCTAAACAAAAATAATAACGAGATCTGCATGATGACTTTGAGGTGTGGAAAAGCAGATAATATTGCCCACTGCTTCATGTCATCTGTAGACCCTGAGGTGTATGCTCTCCAAAAAATTCTGGTTTATACCTTCTATCTCAATGTATTTTTCCTCTTCAATGCAGGTTTTGCATGAGATTAGATATGGGGCTTGTACAATAATTCCATTCATCTTATGCTCTTTAAGGTCACACTGACACCCATTTCCCAATAAAGAGCAACTTTACCTATTGAGCTAAAAACTAAAACTAAAACTGCATTTTCACAATAGAAATATAATATACATGTAGTGACCCAGTCCAGAAAGTGTTCTTCCCTTTAAGTAATCCTGGATTTTGAGTAGCTTCTGTACACTACAGCTCACTCTAACTGCCCTTCTATATTATCCCCTGCATTTGTGAGCTGTAATTCTCCTTTTCTAGTCACCTCCATTTTAGATGCAGTGCATTTTTAATTTGCTGTGTTCTGGCGCCATCTAATGGTGAAAGTGTACAATGACTCATAATTATTGATTTGCAAGGATCTGAGATGTGAATTTGATGTCCTATTAGCCAGCTCTTAGTCACATGGTCAATAGGAGGAGCTGTTTTCCAATCAAGTCTAGAATGTTCTTTAGTCTGAGGGATGCCTTCAGAGAGAGCAGAACACATGTGGAGGATGTTTTCACTACAAAATCTCCTGCAGGCCTAAGAGCCTGGGTTCTCTCTCTAACCTGTACAGACAACATTCTAAAGTCGTTCTGACTGCATTCACCACAGTTTTACATTCACCTATAAGTACTTGTGCACGTGCCGTGACACACTGTGGAGTTAACCCCGAGTACAGGTCTGTAACCTCTAATTGCTGTGCCTACCTCCTTCTGTAAACTACGAAAAGCTCCAGACCCCAATCACATCTCAGCATCTAAGTGTGAAGTGTAATTGCCGTGGACTAGCCATGAGAGACTGTTCCTTATTTGTTCCAAGTTATAATTCCCGTTCCTTCTGAAGTAAAAGCAACTGTTACCGAAACAGTGTGTGTCATCATTTCTTCGGCTGCGGACAACGTGTGGGGGTGGATAGCAGGGAACGTTCGGCCTTTTCATTACATACATGAACAATCTTTCCAACACAGCTCTTGTCAGGAATGGATTTGATATGTATCTTAACCTTAGTGAGTATTTTTCTTGCACCCTACAGAAAATCAAACTTCTAACCATCTACTGTACTAAAAAATAAAGGAATTCTGCACTCTTATAAGTTTGAGACAGTAGCATATTAATTGTACTCTTGGCAATTCAGGTGTCAAGTGAATTGTACATGTGATCTATCTGTCTAAATAGAGAAAAATGAAACAGTACAAAATCCAAAAAAAAGGCACAAAATACAGAGAAACCCGAGCCTCCTGGACTAGCAATCCAATAATTCATTAGATATATAAAGATAGGCAGAAACAGCACTCCATTAATAGGCAAAAAGTGTGGACTTTATTATCCTATCTATCTACAGTTAGGTCCATATATATTTGGACAGAGACAACATTTTTCTAATTTTGGTTATAGACATTACCACAATGAGTTTTAACCCCTTCATGACCGGGGGATTTTTCGTTTTTCCGTGTTCGTTTTTCGCTCCCCTCCTTCCCAGAGCCATAACTTTTTTATTTTTCCGTCAATTTGGCCATGTGAGGGCTTATTTTTTGCGGGACGAGTTGTACTTTTGAACGACATCATTGGTTTTAGCATGTCGTGTACTAGAAAACGGGAAAAAAATTCCAAGTGCGGTAAAATTGCAAAAAAAGTGCAATCCCACATTGGTTTTTTGTTTGGCTTTTTTGCTAGGTTCACTAAATGCTAAAAATGACCTGCCATTATGATTCTCCAGGTCATTACGAGTTCATAGACACCAAACATGACTAGGTTATTTTTTACCTAAGTGGTGAAAAAAAATTCCAAACTTTGCTAACAAAAAAAAAAAAAAAAAAAAAAAAAATTGCGCCATTTTCCGATACTCGTAGCGTCTCCATTTTTCATCATCTGGGGTCGGTTGAGGGCTTATTTTTTGAGTGCCGAGATGACGTTTTTAATGATAGCATTTCGGTGCAGATACGTTCTTTTGATCGCCCGTTATTGCATTTTAATGCAATGTCGCGGCGACCAAAAAAACGTAATTGTGGCGTTTCAAATTTTTTTCCTGCTACGCTGTTTAGCGATCAGGTTAATACTTTTTTTTAATTGATAGATCGGGCGATTCTGAGCGCAGCGATACCAAATATGCGTAGATTTGATATTTTTTTTATTGATTTATTTTGATTGGGGCGAAAGGGGGGTGATTTAAACTTTTATGGTTTTTTTATTTTTTTCACATTTTTTTAAACTTTTTTTTTAATTTTTGCCATGCTTCAATAGCCTCCATGAGAGGCTAGAAGCAGGCATAGCACGATCGGCTCTGCTACATAGCAGCGATCTGCTGATCGCTGCTATGTAGCAGAATTGCACGTGTGCTGTGAGCGCCGACCACAGGGTGGCGCTCACAGCGACGGGCAATCAGTAACCATAGAGGTCTCAAGGACCTCTATGGTTACCATTCACAAGCATCGCCGACCCCCGATCATGTGACGGGGGTCGGCGATGACGTCATTTCCGGCCGCCCGGCCGGAAGCGGTAGTTAAATGCCGCTGTCTGCGTTTGACAGCGGCATTTAACTAGTTAATAGGTGCGGGCAGATCGCGATTCTGCCCGCGCCTATTACGGGCACATGTCAGCTGTTCAAAACAGCTGACATGTCCCGGCTTTGGTGCGGGCTCACCGCGGAGCCCTGCATCAAAGCAGGGGAGCCGGCATCGGACGGTATAGTACGTCCGATGCCGGTAAGGGGTTAAACAAAACAATTCAGATGCAGTTGAAGTTCAGACTTTCAGCTTTCATTTAAGGGTATCCACATTAAAATTGGATGAAGGGAGTTTCAGATCCTTAATATGTGCCACCCTGTTTTTAAAGGGACCAAAAGTTATTGGACAGATTCAATAATTTTAAATAAAATGTTCATTTTTAGTACTTGGGTTGAAAACCCTTTGTTGGCATTGACTGCCTGAAGTATTGAACTCATGGACATCACCAGACGCTGGGTTTCCTCCTTTTTGATGCTCTGCCAGGCCTTCACTGCAGTGGGTTTCAGTTGCTGTTTGTTTGTGGCCTTTCTGTCTGAAGTTTAGTCTTTAACAAGTGAAAAGCATGCTCAATTGGGTTGAGATCAGGTGACTGACTTGGCCATTCAAGAATATTCCACTTCTTTGCTTTAATAAACTCCTGGGTTGCTTTGGCTTTATGTTTTGGGTCTTTGTTTATCTGTAGTATGAAACGACGACCAATCAGTTTGGCTGCATTTGGCTGGATCTGAGCACACAGTATGGCTCTGAATACCTCAGAACTCATCCGGCTGCTTCTGTCCTGTGTCACATCATCAATAAACACTAGTGACCCAGTGCCACTGGCAGCCATGCATGCCCAAGCCATCACACTGCCTCCGCCGTGTTTTACAGATGATGTGGTATGCTTTGGATCATGAGCTGTACCACGCCTTCGCCATACTTTTCTCTTTCCATCATTCTGATAGAGGTTGATGTTGGTTTCATCTGTCCAAAGAATGTTCTTCCAGAACTGTGCTGACTTTTTTAGATGTTTTTTAGCCAAGTCCAGTCTAGCCTTTTTCTTCTTGATGCTTATGAGTGGCTTGCACCGTGCAGTGAACCCTCTGTATTTACTTTCATGCAGTCTTCTCTTTATGGTAGATTTGGATATTGATACGCCGACCTCCTGGAGAGTGTTGGTCACTTGGTTGGCTGTTGAGAAGGGTTTCTCTTCACCATGGAGATTATTCTGCGATCATCCACCACTGTTGTCTTCCTTTGGCGCCCAGGTCTTTTTGCATTGATGAGTTCACCAGTGCTTTCTTTCTTTCTCAGGAAGAACCAAACTGTAGATTTTGCCACTCCTAATATTGTAGCAATTTTTCGGATGGTTTTTTCTCTTTTCGCAGCTTGAGGATGGCTTGTTTCACCTGCATGGAGAGCTCCTTTGACCACATGTTTACGTCACAGCAAAACCTTCCAAATGCAAGCACCACACCTCAAATCAACTCCAGGCCTTTTATCTGCTTAATTGAGAATGACATAACGAAGGGATTGCCCACACCTGTCCGTGAAATAGCCTTGGAGTCAATTGTCCAATTACTTTTGGTCCCTTTAAAAACAGGGTGGCACATGTTAAGGAGCTGAAACTCCTAAACCCTTCATCCAATTTTAATGTGGATACCCTCAAATGAAGGATGAAAGTCTGAACTTCAACTGCTTCTGAATTGTTTTGTTTAAAATTCATTGTGGTAATGTCTATAACCATAATTAGAAAAAATGTTGTCTCTGTCCAAATACATATGGACCTAACTGTATCTATCTATCTATCTATCTATCTATCTATCTATCTATCTATCTATCTATCTATCTATCTATCCGTCTATCTGGCTGTCTGCCTGTCTGTCTATCTAATCATCTATCTATTTAGGTTGCAAGCTAGCTATTGTCTATTTATATTTCTATCATATGATATTCTTTAAATGTATTTATTATTTTTTCCTTATTTTTTTTATTTTGATTGAAATATATTTAGGACAAAGGTAAATGGTCAAAAATGAAGTATACGTGAGCTAGTAAATAATTGAATGTTCTGTTCCTGTCCCGATTAACTCAAGGTTGAGTCAACAATGATTTAATGTTTCTGTTTGTCAAATGTCACAATAGTGATAAGTTGAGTAGATCCACTATTGAAAAACTTCCACTTTTATGCGATCAAAACTTATGAAATAAAAAAAAACACTTCCTTTATCAATAATAAGAAAACTCTTGAATCTGCATTAGGTAAAATTCCCTTTTGGGCAGACAGCTTAGTATGATAAAATATAATGTCAATTGGTCACTTCAGAAATGTCCTCAGCATTGTCTTCAGCAATGATCCAATAATTTTTCTTTAACTTTCTAAGATAAAAGTATGTGAAAGGCTGATTTACAATGCCATTACTTACAGTATACACCGTGTGCAGAATTATTAGGCAAGTTGTATTTTAGAGGATTATTTTTATTATTGATCAACAACTATGTTCTCAATCAACCCAAAAGACTCATAAATATCAAAGCTTAATATTTTTGGAAGTTGGAGTGGTTTTTTTTAGATTTGGCTATCTTAGGAGAATATCTGTTTGTGCAGGTAACTATTACTGTGCAGAATTATTAGGCAACTTAATAAAAACCAAATATAGTCCCATCTTACTTGTTTATTTTCACCAGGTAAACCAATATAACTGCACAAAATGTAGAAGTAAACATTTGTGACATGCAAAAACAAAACCCCCAAAAATTAGTGACCGATATTGCCACCTTTCTTTATGATGACACTCAACAGCCTTCCATCCATAGATTCTGTCAGTTGCTTGATCTGTTTACGATCAATATTGCATGCAGCAGCCACCACAGCCTCCCAGACACTGTTCCGAGAGGTGTACTGTTTTCCCTCCTTGTAGATCTCACATTTTATAAGGAACCACAGGTTCTCTATGGGGTACAGATCAGGTGAACAAGAGGGCCATGTCATTATTTTTTTTTCTTTGAGACCTTTACTGGCCAGCCAAACTGTGGAGTAGTTGGAGGCATGTGATAGAGTTTTTCTTGAACAATACCAACTTCTTCCTCTACCACTGCTTGAAGAAGTTGTCTTCCAGAAACTGGCAGTAGGTCTGGGAGTTGAGCTTTGCTCAATCCTCAACCCAAAAAGGTCCCACAAGTTCATCTTTGATGATACCAGCCCATACCAGTCCACCACCTCCACCTTGCTGGTGTCTGAGTCGAAGTGGAGCTCTCTGCCCTTTACTGATCCAGCCTCTGGCCCATCCTTCTGGCCCATCAAGAGTCACTCTCATTTCATCAGTACACAAAACCTTTGAAAAGTCAGTCTTAAGATATTTCTTGGCCCAGTCTTGACATTTTATCTTATGCTTCTTGTTCAAAGGTGGTCGTTTTTCATCCTTCCTTACCTTGGCCATGTCCCCGAGTATCGCACACCTTGTGCTTTTTGTTACTCCAGTAACGTTGCATCTCTGAAATATAGCAAAACTGGTGGCAAATGGCATCTTGGCAGCTTCACACTTGATTTTCCTCAATTCATGGGCAGCTATTTTGCACCTTTTTTGCCCAACACGCTTCTTGCGACCCTGTTGGCTATTTGCCATGAAACGCTTGATTGTTCGGTGATCACGCTTCAAAAGTTTGGCAATTTAAAGACTGCTGCATCCCTCTGCAAGACATCTCACAATTTTGGACCTTTCAGAGGCCGTCAAATCTCTCTTCTGACCCATTTTGCCAAAGGAAAGGAATTAGGGTTTTGATGTCATTAGACAACACCCCTCCTCATTACAGAGATGCACATCACCTGATTTACTTAATTGGTAGTTGGCTCTCAAGTCTGATCAGCTTGGAGTAGGACAACATGTATAAAAAGTATCATGTGATCAAAATACAACTTGCCTAATAATTCTGCACACAGTGTAATATTTTACTTCTTACCTAACCTATTGTAAGAATAAGCTGACTACACTTTTCTAATTTCTTAAATGATGCACTTTCACAATTTCTCCGCCAAGGACAAGAATCAGAGGCTTGAATGAGACTTGTTTATTCAACTTCAGAGCCATTATGAAGACATATGAAGTCAACATGAAGTTTTTTTATATTATTCATTCTGATACACCTTCAAGGGAACCTGTCACCAGGTTAGGCCAATATGAGATATGACCACCACCTTTCAAGGCTTATATACAGCATTCTATAAAGCTGTAAATAAGCCCAAACCCCCTTGTAAGAGAAGAAAAATAACTTTTATGATACTCACCTGTGGGGTGGTCTGGTCAGAGGGGTGTCACTTTTCTTGGTCCGACACCTCCCATCTTCTTACGATGGATGACAGGTCCCTGCATTATCTACACAGTCTGATCGGCATCGCGCTCCTGAGCCGGCGTACTAATTTGCCCTGTTGGGGGCAGAGCAAAATCCTGCAGTGCGCCGGTGCTGGGCCTCTCTGACCTTTTCCAGCGCTTGCGTACTGCAGTACTTTGCTCTGCCCAAAACGGGGCAGATAGGTACGCCTGTGCAGAAGTGTGATGCCGAGCAGACTCTGTGGATGATGCAGGGACTTGTTATCCACATGAACCAGCACATTCTTCAAAATTTTATCGTTATTATGTTGCTTGTTATAGACCAAAGCATGTTGTTCTAAATGTCCACTAGTTTGATATGACTGCATGTAACTGTGCTTTTTACATTTTTTAACTATTTCTCAATAAAATGGAAGTTTTATACAAATAAGACCTCTGAAGGTGCAGTGGATTCTTCATCGCCTGGTCATACACTGTAATTTTTGTCTGAATAGTGTATTCTGTGGTCTGGACTACATTTTGTTGATATATGAACCTCAAAAAACTTGTTCCAAATTTATCTGTATTATATTGCCCACCCTTAAAGTATTGCATCTTCTTGAGTACATTTCGTTGCTATATAAGCCTCCAAAAACTTGTTCCAAATTTATCAGGATTATATTCCTCACTCATAGACTATTCCTTTGACTGAGGTAAATTTTTTTGCTATTTAAGCCTCAAAGAAAATTTCACAATTTTATTGTTATTAAATAGCTCACCCATTGGGTAGTCTGTGGTCTGGATTATATTTTGTTGATATATAACCCTGAAAAACATCTTCAAAATATATTGATATTATATTGCTCACTCATAGGGTAGTACATCTTCTTGGGTGCATGTCGTTGCTATAAAAGCCTAAAAAAACTTGTTCAAAATTAATTTGTATTATATTTCTCACCCATTATATATCTCACCCATAGGGTATTACATCCTCTTGGGTTCATTTTGTTGCTATAAAATGCCTCAAAAAACTTGTTCAAGTTTATTGATATTATATTCCTCACCCATAGACTATTTTGTGGTTGTGAGTACATTTCTTTGGTATGTAACCATCAAAAAACGTTTTCAAAAGTTTACACTGTGTGCACATGTGGTTTTACAAATATCCAATATGTTGTAGGGTATAGAATAACTGCTTACTACCAAAAATCCTATCTAAAATATAACAAGTGCAATTCATTCATACCAGATGCCAGGGAAACATACCCCCATACTCGTTATAGTACCCTAAGAACCAAGGACAAAAGATAATTTACTGATATCTGGATGTTATTTAGCACTAAACCAACATATGACTAATTACCAATACACAAATCTCGTACACACACATCAAATACCAATCAAATATTATTGTGTATAATTATTGACCCTACCATGGATAAAAGGCAGATATTTTCCTTCTAAAAATGATAACCACTAGGGTTGAGCGAAACGGGTCGTTCATTTTCAAAAGTCGCCGACTTTTGGCAAAGTCGGGTTTCATGAAACCCGATCCGACCCCTGTGCGGGGTAGGCCATGCGGTACGCGACTTTCGCGCCAAAGTCGCGTTTCAATGACGCGAAAAGCGCCATTTCTCAGCCAATGAAGGTAAACGCAGAGTGTGGGCAGCGTGATGACATAGGTCCTGGTCCCCACCATCTTAGAGAAGGGCATTGCAGTGATTGGCTTGCTGTCTGCGGCGTCACAGGGGCTATAAAGGGGCGTTCCCGCCGACCGCCATGTTACTGCTGCTGATCTGAGCTTAGGGAGAGGTTGCTGCCGCTTCGTCAGAAGCAGGGATAGCGTTAGGCAGGGTCCATTAACCACCAAACCGCTTGTGCTGTAGCGATTTCCACTGCCCAACACCACCTTCGGTGTGCAGGGACAGTGGAAGCTACATTTTTTTTTTTTTCCCCCTCAGCGCTGTAGCTCATTGGGCTGCCCTAGAAGGCTCCCTGATAGCTGCATTGCTGTGTGTACGCCGCTGTGCAAACCAATTGCTTTTTTCAAAGCACAAATCCTCTTGTTCCTTCCTTTCTGCACAGCTATCTTTTTGGTTTGTACACACTTTTTATTTAATTTGTGCATCAGTCCACTCCTTATTGCTGCCTGCCATACCTGGCTGAGATTACTGCAGGGAGATAGTAATTGAAGGACACTCCCTGTTTTTTTTTTTTTTTGTGGGAGATTAAGATTGACATTTCTGCTAGAGTGCCATCCCTGTCTGTGTCATCTCGCACTCAGTGGGCCATAGAAAGCCTATTTATTTTTTTGCTTGATTTGGGTTATAAAATCTACCTGAACAAATCACTACATCAATCAGTGGGAGAAAAATATTGGCCTCAGGGCTTGTGTGCCACTCTTGACTCCTGTGTGCATCATCACTCACTCAGTGGACCATAGAAAGCCCTTTTTTTTTTTTTTTTTGCTTTATTTGGGTTCTAAATTCTACCTGAAAAAATCAATAAATCAATCAGTGGGAGATTAATATTGGCCTTTGGGCTTGTGTGCCAGTCCTAAGCGTGCCATCTCTCTCTCTCAGATAGTGGGCCATAGAAAGCCTATTTATTTATTTTTTTTTTTATTGGGTTTATAAATTTTCCCTGGCAAAAAAAAAAAAAGTGAAAGATTAATATTGGCCTCTGGGCTTGTGTGCCAGTCCTGAGCGTGCCATCTCTCTCACAAATAGTGGGCCATAGAAAGCCTATTTATTTTTTTTTTTTTGGTTTTATAAATTCTCCCTTAAAAAAAAAGGGAGATTAATATTGGCCTTTGGGCTTGTGTGCCAGTCCTAAGCGTGCCATCTCTCTCTGTCTCTCAGATAGTGGGCCATAGAAAGCCTATTTATTATTTTTTTGATTGGGTTTATAAATTTTCCCTGGAACAAAAAAAAAAAAGTGGGAGATAAATATTGGCCTCTGGGCTTGTGTGCCACTCCTGACTCCTGTGTGCGTCATCTCTCACTCAGTGGGCCATAGAAAGCCTTTTTTTGTTTTATTTGTTTTCTAAATTCTCCCTGAAAAAATCATTTTATTTTCTTTGGTTTCTAAATTCTTCCTGAAAAAAATCATTTTATTCTATTTTTTTTTTCCTAAAGTCTCCCTGAAAAAAAAAAAAAAAAAAAACAAATCAGTGGGAGATTAATATTGCCCTTTCTGCTTGTGTGCCAGTCTTGACTCCTGGGTGTGCCATCTCTCTCTCTCTCTCTCCAATTTTGGGCCATAGAAAGCCTATTATTTTTTTAGCTTGATTTGGGTTCCAAAATCTACCTGAAAAAATCACTACATCAATCAGTGGGAGATAAATATTGGCCTCTGGGCTTGTGTGCCACTCCTGACTCCTGTGTGCGTCATCTCTCACTCAGTGGGCCATAGAAAGCCTTTTTTTGTTTTATTTGTTTTCTAAATTCTCCCTGAAAAAATCATTTTATTTTATTTGGTTTCTAAATTCTTCCTGAAAAAATCATTTTATTCTATTTTTTTTTTTCCTAAAATCTCCCTGAAAAAAAAAACAAAAAAAAAACAAATCAGTGGGAGATTAATATTGCCCTTTCTGCTTGTGTGCCAGTCTTGACTCCTGGGTGTGCCATCTCTCTCTCTCTCTCCAATTGTGGGCCTTAGAAAGCCTATTATTTTTTTTAGCTTGATTTGGGTTCCAAAATCTACCTGAAAAAATCACTACATCAATCAGTGGGAGATAAATATTGGCCTCTGGGCTTGTGTGCCACTCCTGACTCCTGTGTGCGTCATCTCTCACTCAGTGGGCCATAGAAAGCCTTTTTTTGTTTTATTTGTTTTCTAAATTCTCCCTGAAAAAATCATTTTATTTTCTTTGGTTTCTAAATTTTTCCTGAAAAAATCATTTTATTCTATTTTTTTTTTCCTAAAGTCTCCCTGAAAAAAAAAAAAAAAAAAACAAATCAGTGGGAGATTAATATTGCCCTTTCTGCTTGTGTGCCAGTCTTGACTCCTGGGTGTGCCATCTCTCTCTCTCTCTCCAATTGTGGGCCATAGAAAGCCTATTATTTTTTTAGCTTGATTTGGGTTCCAAAATCTACCTGAAAAAATCACTACATCAATCAGTGGGAGATAAATATTGGCCTCTGGGCTTGTGTGCCACTCCTGACTCCTGTGTGCGTCATCTCTCACTCAGTGGGCCATAGAAAGCCTTTTTTTGTTTTATTTGTTTTCTAAATTCTCCCTGAAAAAATCATTTTATTTTATTTGGTTTCTAAATTCTTCCTGAAAAAATCATTTTATTCTATTTTTTTTTTCCTAAAGTCTCCCTAAAAAAACAAAAAAAAAAAAACAAATCAGTGGGAGATTAATATTGCCCTTTCTGCTTGTGTGCCAGTCTTGACTCCTGGGTGTGCCATCTCTCTCTCTCCAATTGTGGGCCATAGAAAGCCTATTATTTTTTTTAGCTTGATTTGGGTTCCAAAATCTACCTGAAAAAATCACTACATCAATCAGTGGGAGATAAATATTGGCCTCTGGGCTTGTGTGCCACTCCTGACTCCTGTGTGTGTCATCTCTCACTCAGTGGGCCATAGAAAGCCTTTTTTTGTTTTATTTGTTTTCTAAATTCTCCCTGAAAAAATCATTTTATTTTATTTGGTTTCTAAATTCTTCCTGAAAAAATCATTTTATTCTATTTTTTTTTTCCTAAAGTCTCCCTGAAAAAAAACAAAAAAAACAAATCAGTGGGAGATTAATATTGCCCTTTCTGCTTGTGTGCCAGTCTTGACTCCTGGGTGTGCCATCTCTCTCTCTCTCTCTCCAATTGTGGGCCATAGAAAGCCTATTATTTTTTTTAGCTTGATTTGGGTTCCAAAATCTACCTGAAAAAATCACTACATCAATCAGTGGGAGATAAATATTGGCCTCTGGGCTTGTGTGCCACTCCTGACTCCTGTGTGCGTCATCTCTCACTCAGTGGGCCATAGAAAGCCTTTTTTTGTTTTATTTGTTTTCTAAATTCTCCCTGAAAAAATCATTTTATTTTATTTGGTTTCTAAATTCTTCCTGAAAAAATCATTTTATTCTATTATTTTTTTTCCTAAAGTCTCCCTTAAAAAAAAAAAAAAATCAAATCAGTGGGAGATTAATATTTACATTTGTGCTTCAGTGACAGTCCTGCGTGTGTGGCATCTCTCTCATTTGTTGCCACCAACAACAGAGTGTGTAACATTGTGCCTGATTTTCGTTGTGGTCTCACTCACCTGTAAAGGGGTAGCTAAATCATACTGAAGTTATAGCTCACCGTGTAATTTGTGTGACAGCAACAAATACCGTTAGTTTGTTTACGTTTTTAAAACAATGAGGAAGTATGGTGGAAGAGGTCGTGGCCGGGGGCGTTCATTGTCAGCTGGTAATGAGGGTAGTGGTAGTGGTGGAGCATCAGCTGGTCGTGGGAAAAAAAATATTGCACCTAAGTCTGGAGCTGTGGAGCCAGGTTCGTCGTCTGGCTACACAAGGCCTCGAACGCTCCCTTTTCTGGGAGTAGGAAAACCGCTTTTAAAGCCGGAGCAGCAAGAGCAAGTTTTGGCTTATCTTGCTGACTCAGCCTCTAGCTCTTTTGCCTCCTCTCGTGAAACTGGTAAATGTCAAAGCAGCGCGTCGTTAGTGGATGTTCACGGTCAGGGACAAGTCGCTTCCTTGTCCTCTTCAGCAAAAACAACAACAGAGAAGAATGCAGCAGGCGACACAACGGGTTACTCCATGGAGCTCTTTACACATACAGTCCCTGGCTTAGAAAGTGAAGCAGTTAACAGTCCATGCCCATTACAAGTTGAATCTGACATGGAGTGCACTGATGCACAGCCACAGCCAGACTACTATGCTGGTCCTTTGACTCAGACCACAACATTGCCCTCGCAGGGTGCTGATCAAGAATCAGACCCTGATGAGACTATGTTGCCCCATCACGAACGCTATACCACCGACCGACACGGTGACACAGACGAAGTTGCACACGAGCTACAAGAAGGGGTAATAGATGACCCAGTTCTTGACCCCGATTGGCAGCCATTGGGGGAACAGGGTGCAGGCGGCAGCAGTTCTGAAGCGGAGGAGGAGGGGCCACAGCAGGCATCAACATCGCAACAGGTTCCATCTGCCGGGCCCGTATCTTGCCCAAAACGCGTGGCAAAGCCAAAACCTGTTGGAGGACAGCGTGGCCATCCGGTTAAAGCTCAGTCTGCAATGCCTGAAAAGGTATCCGATGCTAGAAAGAGTGCAGTCTGGCATTTTTTTAAACAACATCCAATTGATCAGCGCAAAGTCATCTGTCAAAAATGTTCAACTACCTTAAGCAGAGGACAGAATCTGAAAAGTCTCAATACAAGTTGCATGCATAGACATTTAACCACCATGCATTTGCAAGCCTGGACTAACTACCAAACGTCCCTTAAGGTTGTAGCACCCTCGGCCAATGAAGCTAGTCAGCAACGCAACATCCCTTCCGGCAGTGTAGGGCCACCATTTTCCGCACCACCTGCAGTATCTGTGCAGGTTTCTTTGCCAGGCCAAAGCAGTCAGGGTCAGGGAATCACCAGTTTCGTAGTAGGAAACACTGCATCTAGGGCACCGGTGGTAACAATACCATCTCCCACCGTCTCTCAGTCTGCCATGTCCACCGGCACCCCCGCTAGTTCCACGATCTCCAGCTCTCCAGTCCAGCTCACCCTACATGAGACTATGGTTAGAAAAAGGAAATACTTAGCCTCGCATCCGCGTACACAGGGTTTGAACGCACACATAGCTAGACTAATCTCGTTAGAGATGATGCCCTACCGGTTAGTTGAAAGTGAAGCTTTCAAAGCCCTGATGGACTACGCTGTACCACGCTACGAGCTACCCAGTCGACACTTTTTTTCCAGAAAAGCCATCCCAGCCCTCCACCAGCATGTTAAAGAGCGCATCGTCCATGCACTCAGGCAATCTGTGAGCACAAAGGTGCACCTGACAACAGATGCATGGACCAGTAGGCATGGCCAGGGACGTTACGTGTCCATCACGGCACACTGGGTAAATGTGGTGGATGCAGGGTCCACAGGGGACAGCAAGTTTGGGACAGTTCTGCCTAGCCCACGGTCTAGGAAACAATTGGCTGTAGCCGTTCGCACCCCCTCCTCCTCCTCTTCGTCCTCCTGCAGAAGCGAGAGCTCGTCCACAGACCGCAGTCGCACAACCACTCCATCCGCAGCTGCCACTGTTGCACACCAGGTCTCCCATTATGGGGCAGCTACTGGCAAACGTCAGCAGGCTGTATTGGCTATGAAGTGTTTGGGCGACAACAGACACACCGCGGAAGTTCTGTCCGAGTTCTTGCAGAAAGAAACGCAGTCGTGGCTGGGCACTGTAGATCTTGAGGCAGGCAAGGTAGTGAGTGATAACGGAAGGAATTTCATGGCTGCCATCTCCCTTTCCCAACTGAAACACATTCCTTGCCTGGCTCACACCTTAAACCTGGTGGTGCAGTGCTTCCTGAAAAGTTATCCGGGGTTATCCGACCTGCTCCTCAAAGTGCGTGGACTTTGCTCACATATCCGCCGTTCGCCCGTACACTTCAGCCGTATGCAGACCTATCAGCGTTCTTTGAACCTTCCCCAGCATCGCCTAATCATAGACGTTGCAACAAGGTGGAACTCAACACTGCACATGCTTCAGAGACTGTGTGAACAGAGGCGGGCTGTTATGTTTTTGTGGGAGGATACACATACACGGGCAGGCAGTAGGATGGCAGACATGGAGTTGTCAGGTGTGCAGTGGTCGAAGATTCAAGACATGTGTCAAGTCCTTCAGTGTTTTGAGGAATGCACATGGCTGGTTAGTGCAGACAACGCCATAATAAGCATGAGCATCCCCCTAATGCGTCTGCTGATGCAAAGTTTGACGCACATAAAGGATGAGGCGTCTGCAGCTGAGGAAGAGGAAAGCCTTGATGACAGTCAGCCATTGTCTGGCCAGGGCAGTGTACAGGACGAGGTAGCGGGCGAAGAGGAGGAGGAGGACGAGGAGGATGATGGGGATGATAATATTTTTAATGAGGAAGCTTTTCCGGGGCCACTGGAAATTGGTGGCGCGGCAAGGCCGGGTTCTGGTTTTTTGAGGGACACAAGTGACGTGGATTTGCCTGAAACTGCCCCTCAACCAAGCACAACCGCAGATTTGAGAACTGGAACTTTGGCCCACATGGCGGATTATGCCTTACGTATCCTCAAAAGGGACACACGCATAACTAAAATGATGAATGATGACGATTTCTGGTTGGCCTGCCTCCTTGATCCTCGCTATAAAGGCAAATTGCTAAATATAATGCCACATGAGAACTTGGAACTAATATTAGCAACCAAACAATCAACTCTTGTTGACCGTTTGCTTCTGGCATTCCCTGCACACAGCGCCCGTGATCGTTCTCACACGAGCTGCAGGGGCCAGCAGACCAGAGGAGTTAGAGGGGCAGAAATCAGAAGTGGCGTTGGCCAGAGGGGTTGTCTGACCAGGTTGTGGAGTGATTTTGCTATGACCGCAGACAGGACAAGTACTGCAGCATCAATTCAAAGTGACAGGAGACAACATTTGTCCAGTATGGTTACAAACTATTTTTCATCCCTTATCGATGTTCTCCCTCAACCGTCATTCCCATTTGATTACTGGGCATCAAAATTAGACACCTGGCCAGAATTGGCAGAATATGCATTGCAGGAGCTTGCTTGCCCGGCAGCTAGTGTCCTATCAGAAAGAGTATTCAGTGCTGCAGGTTCAATACTAACAGAAAAAAGGACTCGTCTGGCTACCCAAAATGTAGATGATCTAACCTTCATTAAAATGAACCACAACTGGATTTCGAAATCTTTTGCCCCACCTTGCCCGGCTGACACCTAGCTTTCCTATGAAAAGGTCTTGCCTGTGGACTATTCTGAATGCCTTTTCCAATCTTGTAATTTTCTGCACCTGATTGTCCAGCATACGACATGTTTACACCTCACTAAATGGCCAAACTCCCCACACGGGGCCGTGGTATCGACACTTGGCGACAGCACCCGTGAGAGTGCAGTTTGTCTGAAGAGGTGGGTGAGCCCGCTTTTGGTCGACGGCACTGCCACTGGGTCCCTCCAAGTACAATAAAGTGTCTCTGGCGGTGGTGGTGCGCACCCAACGTCAGTCACACCGTTGTAATATGAGGGGCCCTGGGCCTGTACCGCCGGCCACAAGACAGTTTCCCCCCACCCCAGCTCAAACAGTGCTCTACCACTTGCAAAATTATCTCACAGCTCCACCAATGTTTAGTCTATGCGCTGACATCCTTCAATGCCTGCCACTGACAATACCATTGTATTGACATTTTTGTTATGTTAGGCCTTCGATGCCTGTCTGTGGTCACTCCTTCCACTAGGCCTCCACTGACCACACCACTGCTGCCCGTGTACCCCTGTAACCAATTTAAAATTGCCTACAGCCATGTGTTATTATTTTAGGCCTTCGATGCCTGTCTGCGGTCACTCCTTCCACTAGGCCTCCACTGACCACACCACTGCTGCCCATGTACCCCTGTAACCAATTTAAAATTGCCTACAGCCATGTGTTATTATTTTAGGCCTTCGATGCCTGTCTGCGGTGACTCCTTCCACTAGGCCTCCACTGACCACACCACTGCTGCCCGTGTACCCCTGGAACCAATTTAAAATTGCCTACAGCCATGTGTTATTATTTTAGGCCTTCGATGCCTGTCTGCGGTCACTCCTTCCACTAGGCCTCCACTGACCACACCACTGCTGCCCGTGTACCCCTGGAACCAATTTAAAATTGCCTACAGCCATGTGTTATCATTGTTAGGCCTTCGATGCCTGTCTGCGGTCACTCCTTACAATATGCCTCCACTGACCACACCACTGCTGCCCGTGTACCCATGGAACCAATTTAAAATTGCCTACAGCCAGCCCAATTTTTTTATTTTAGGCCTTCGATGCCTGTCTGCGGTCCATTCTTTCTACTACTACTACACTGACCAGGCCACTGCTGCCCGTGTACCCCTGGAACCAATTTAAAATTGCCTACAGCCATGTGTTATTATTTTAGGCCTTCGATGCCTGTCTGCGGTCACTCCTTCCACTAGGCCTCCACTGACCACACCACTGCTGCCCGTGTACCCCTGTAACCAATTTAAAATTGCCTACAGCCATGTGTTATTATTTTAGGCCTTCGATGCCTGTCTGCGGTCACTCCTTCCACTAGGCCTCCACTGACCACACCACTGCTGCCCGTGTACCCCTGTAACCAATTTAAAATTGCCTACAGCCATGTGTTATTATTTTAGGCCTTCGATGCCTGTCTGCGGTCACTCCTTCCACTAGGCCTCCACTGACCACACCACTGCTGCCCGTGTACCCCTGGAACCAATTTAAAATTGCCTACAGCCATGTGTTATTATTTTAGGCCTTCGATGCCTGTCTGCGGTCACTCCTTCCACTAGGCCTCCACTGACCACACCACTGCTGCCCGTGTACCCCTGGAACCAATTTAAAATTGCCTACAGCCATGTGTTATTATTTTAGGCCTTCGATGCCTGTCTGCGGTCACTCCTTCCACTAGGCCTCCACTGACCACACCACTGCTGCCTGTGTACCCCTGTAACCAATTTAAAATTGCCTACAGCCATGTGTTATTATTTTAGGCCTTCGATGCCTGTCTGCGGTCACTCCTTCCACTAGGCCTCCACTGACCACACCACTGCTGCCCGTGTACCCCTGGAACCAACATCAGAAAATATAAAAATAAGTATGTTGCTTATAAAAAAGAAAATACTGGAGAGATATCAAATGCAGACATTTTAACATTAAAAACAAACACATACAACAAAAATCTGGTACAGTACTAAAAATGGCCACCAGCTACAATAACTTTCTCCTGCAAGTAGTTAACTGAAAGGTTTTTTCAATTTTAAACACAGATATGGCATCCACCGAGTGTTGTCCTGTCGCGTCTTCTTTATATTATTGCCAAGAAGATGCAAAACAATGAAAATAATAAAATCATTATTTACCAAAAAAATAGAGTAAGTCAAAACCACATTGCAAATAAACATTCATTACAAATAAAGAAGCAGGGCGCGTCCGAGGGTGTGTATATACCTAATAAGAATATAATCACCCTCGGACGCGCCCTGCTTCTTTCCGACAGCCTTCCTTCCTAAGAATCAGCCTTTCCGTGGTGTAGAGAGAGGGTTTGTTACACTCCAAGGTGTTCCCCAGGTTGCCTTTCCTGAGCTTCGATCTTCTGGCTCTCGTTTAGTAGTTGTTGGAAACTACGCTGCATTAGGCCTACAAATTGGGTATGGGGTGTAGAGAGATGGTGTGTTCCACTCCAAGGTGTTCCCCAGGTTGCCTTTCCTGAGCTTCGATCTTCCGGCTCTCGTTTAGTAGTTGTTGGAAACTACGCTGCATTAGGCCTACAAATTGGGTATGGGGTGTAGAGAGATGGTGTGTTCCACTGTAGAGAGATGGTGTGTTCCACTCCAAGGTGTTCCCCAGGTTTCCTCGCCAATGCTTCGATCATCATGCTCTCGTTTAGTAGTTGTTGGAAACTACGCTGCATTAGGCCTACAAATTGGGTATGGGGTGTAGAGAGATGGTGTGTTCCACTCCAAGGTGTTCCCCAGGTTTCCTCTCCATTGCTTCGATCTTCATGCTCTCGTTTAGTAGTTGTTGGAAACTACGCTGCATTAGGCCTACAAATTGGGTATGGGGTGTAGAGAGATGGTGTGTTACACTCCAAGGTGTTCCCCAGGTTTCCTCTCCATTGCTTCGATCTTCATGCTCTCGTTTAGTAGTTGTTGGAAACTACGCTGCATTAGGCCTACAAATTGGGTATGGGGTGTAGAGAGATGGTGTGTTCCACTCCAAGGTGTTCCCCAGGTTTCCTCTCCATTGCTTCGATCTTCCGGCTCTCGTTTAGTAGTTGTTGGAAACTACGCTGCATTAGGCCTACAAATTGGGTATGGGGTGTAGAGAGATGGTGTGTTAGACTCCAAGGTGTTCCCCGGGTTTCCTCTCCATTGCTTCGATCTTCCGGCTCTCGTTTAGTAGTTGTTGGAAACTACGCTGCATTAGGCCTACAAATTGGGTATGGGGTGTAGAGAGATGGTGTGTTACACTCCAAGGTGTTCCCCAGGTTTCCTCTCCATTGCTTCGATCTTCCGGCTCTCGTTTAGTAGTTGTTGGAAACTACGCTGCATTAGGCCTACAAATTGGGTATGGGGTGTAGAGAGATGGTGTGTTACACTCCAAGGTGTTCCCCAGGTTTCCTCTCCATTGCTTCGATCTTCCGGCTCTCGTTTAGTAGTTGTTGGAAACTACGCTGCATTAGGCCTACAAATTGGGTATGGGGTGTAGAGAGATGGTGTGTTCCACTGTAGAGAGATGGTGTGTTCCACTCCAAGGTGTTCCCCAGGTTTCCTCGCCAATGCTTCGATCATCATGCTCTCGTTTAGTAGTTGTTGGAAACTACGCTGCATTAGGCCTACAAATTGGGTATGGGGTGTAGAGAGATGGTGTGTTCCACTCCAAGGTGTTCCCCAGGTTTCCTCGCCAATGCTTCGATCATCATGCTCTCGTTTAGTAGTTGTTGGAAACTACGCTGCATTAGACCTACAAATTGGGTATGGGGTGTAGAGAGATGGTGTGTTCCACTCCAAGGTGTTCTCCAGGTTGCCTTTCCTGAACTTCTATCTTCAGGCTCTCATTAAATTGTGGTTAAACGGAACAACTGCATTTGGCGTACTAGTTGGTTTGGGGCCTACTATCGGTGTCTGCCGCTCCTTGCTGTTCTCCTGGTTTCCTGTCCTGAAATTCCGTTTTCAGGCGCTCGTTAAGTAGTTGTTAATGTTAGACTGCATTTGGCCTACTAGTTGGGTTGGGGCCTACTATCGGTGTCTGCCACTCCTTGCTGTTCTCCTCCACTGAACAAAGCTGTGCCGCCTGTTTACTACTGTTGCCAATTTTGAACTGCATTTCGACTACTTACTGATTTGGGCCTACTCTCTGTGTCAGCCTCTCATTCCAGTTGTCCTCCACTGCAATGCCCCCTGATTAGTCCTGTGTTACCAATTTTGAACTGCATTTAGCCCACTTTATTCTTTGGGCCTATATCTGTGTTTCCTCCTCATCCTGCCCATTGCCCAGCGAGTGATAGATGAGTCTGCTGGTACATTGACCCATAACGCAACATTCCCCGTGCACGCTACACTGCAAGATTGTGACCCTGCTGAAAGTCAGGTCCCCCTTCCCGCATACCATACCACCTTACACGGGGACAAACAGGAAGGTGCAGATGAAAGTGCAGGTTCCTTCATCAGGTGGGGGGAGGAATACTAGTTGGCGACGTCACTGGCACAGGGCCTCTCATGGTACGCAAAAGTGTTGCTGCCGGTGGGAGGCGCCCCCGCCGTGCAAACACACCGCTGTACTTTGAGGGGCCCTGTGCCAGTGCCAATGCCAACGAGTGGGCCCCCCCTGCTTGCTCAGGTTCACAGCACTTGCAAAGTTGAAATACTTACCTCTCCCTGCTCCACTGTCGTGACGTGGTCCAGATTTCCTGGGCCCACTAATTACTTGAACCAGCCCTACCCACCACAACTTTAGCCAAATGACCCCCAATTTCAAATGCCTTCCAATTATTATAAGGTAAATTACGCTTGACAAGCTTCATTAAGAAGAATGGATGGTTTTGACATTAAAATGGGCACTCTAGGTGTTTTCCTGGCCCCCACTCACTGCCGACTATGCTGCCCCATTGACTTGCATTGGGTTTCGTGTTTCGGTCGATCCCGACTTTACGTCATAATCGGCCGATTTCACTCGACCCGACTTTTGAGATAGTCGGGTTTCGCGAAACCCGGCTCGACTCTAAAAAGGTCAAGGTCGCTCAACTCTAATAACCACTAGTGATGGGCGAGCACTAAAATGCTCGGAGGCTCTTTGCTCGGGTAGAGCAGATTGGAATACTCGGGTACTCGGCCAGAACAACAAGCCCAATGTAAGTCTATGGGAGACCTGAGTATTTTTACCGCGTTCCCCCAGGGGTCCTTGTAAGGTCTAAAATGTCTGAAAATGGTGGAAACACTGCTCAAATGACACAAGGACATCACAGTGATCACCCCTGGAAACATTCCTGACTCCTACTTCACAGCTGCCATTTTTCCAGGTGCAACAAAAAGCACATTAAAACGAAACCATTTTGCTGGTAAATATGTCAAGGTACATCCTTTGCAGATTAATGACTTGCCTGTAAGGCCAAATAGTTAACCCCAGATCGAAAATTTCCTCCCCCACTTAGACCTAGCTTAGACACAGTGTTTTTGAAGCGTTTTTCAACTTTAAAGGGACACTGTCACCTGAATTTGGAGGGAACAATCTTCAGCCATAGGGGCGGGGTTTTCGGGTGTTTGATCCACCCTTTCCTTACCCGCTGGCTGCATGCTGGCTGCAATATTGGTTTGAAGTTCATTCTCTGTCCTCCATAGTACACGCCTGCACAAGATCGGTGTAACAGATGCGCGTTTTTGACTCGGCCTAAAAATGCCTGTCAAAAATATGTTGACAAAGATGCACGTGTCTGTCTGAAGGGCTGTTCGTGAGATGCTGAATTAGAGAAAGTAGATCAGTGTTGGAGGAAAACCAAGCAAACTGATGGATGCTTCTGAAAAGATAAGTTTCAAGAGGAGTGCACCATCCGTAAATATAAACACACCCATGGCACAAGCTTCTTCATCTTCACCCATACATATTACCAATAATATCCAAATGTCACAGTCAAAAATTGTTTTCATAGTGAATAGTGTAGTCACTATTAAAGGAATGCTACTAAACGTAGATAGCCACTATGTCACGCTCACGCCCTGACTGGTGGGCGTGAGCTCGGGGGGTTTGTGGCCCTACTGTGCCACAAACCAGACTACCCTGGAAGGGGCGTGACTATGACAGCTGCCTGGGTTTTCACTGGAGTCTCTGATGGTGAGGTCAGGCTTGTGCAGCAGGCAGCTGCCAGGTGCTACTCCAGGTGGCTGCTGATCCCACTTGGAGAACAGGAACACTAGGACAGGTGCGGGTCTCAGGCAGGACTGGCAGAGAACACAGGGCTGGCAGGCATTGCAGAGAACACAGGGCTGGCAGGCACGGCAGAGAACACAGGGCTGGCAGGAACGGCAGAGAACAGGACTGGCAGGAATGGCAAGAACACTGGACTGGTAGGAACGGCAGGAACACTGGACTGGCAGGAATGCCAGAAACACAGGACTGGCAGGAAAGGCAGGAACACAGGACTGGTTGGTGTGGTGTATGAAGGAACAGGTAGGGACCTGTTCACACAGGAGGTGCAGGTATGGATATGTAGTAAGAAGTAACAGGTAGGGACCTGTTCACACTGGAGGTGCAGATAAGAAAACAAGCAGAAAGGAATGAAGTATGAAGGAACAGGTTGGGACCTGTTCACACAGGAGATGCAGGTATAGAAACAAGCCAGAAGGAAAGGAGAATGAAGGAACAGTTTGGGACCTGTTCACACAGGAGATGCAGGTATGGAATCAAGCCAGAAGGAAAGGAGAATGAAGAAACAGGTTGGGACCTGTTCACACTGGAGGTGCAGATAAGAAAACAAGCAGAAAGGAAAGGAGTATGAAGGAACAGGTTGGGACCTGTTCACACAGGAAGAGAAGTGCAAGGCTGCAGATAGGAGCGGAAGAGTAGCAAGAGGTAGTGTAGCAACAAAAGCTAAGCAGAGCAGAATCGCAAGGAATGTGGAGAGGAGCTGCAGCAAGAGATTTCTGCAGAAGCTAAGCAGAGCGGAGCCACAAGGAATGTGGAGAGGAGCTGCAGCAAGAGGTGTCTGCAGAAGCTAAGCAGAGCGGAACCGCAAGGAATGCGGAGAGGAGCTGCAGCAAGAGATTACTGCAGCAATGGGAGCAGAGCAGAGTAGAACGGAGCAGAACCGCAGGAGTGCGGAGCAGAGGTAAAGCCACAAAGGTACAGAGCAGGCAGAGCCGCAAGAGTGCGGAGTGTAAGCAGACTGAGAACACAAGGAAAGACACAGAAGGTAAGGAAGCCACAGACAAGGAGACCGAGATAAGACTATGTTCAGACAAGGGACAAGAACAAAGACGCAGGGACAAAGACACAGGGACCAGGATAATCTGCCTCCTGGAGGGCGGACAACAAGATCAAGGCAAGAACACAGCAAAAGACCACTAGAGAGGGAGTAACACAGAGCAAGGCCTGGCAAATTCAGAAGCAAAACACAAACTGAGGTAACACATTGCACAGGCCTAGTCCCCTGGGTGGAGCTGCACTAAATACTGGAGGCCTCTTGGTAATTGGTCAGAAACAGATTAGACAGGTGCACCTGATTCCTATAAGAACCAGAGAGTTCAGGCTTCGCCCCCTATACACACAGCCAGGAAGCATGCAGAGGGCAGAGGCACAGAATATGGAGCTGGCAAGAAACAGAAACCACAACTTGACCTGGAGCAGTGGGTAAGATAGTGTGAGAGATGCGAGTCCATGCCGTGATGCCAGCAGAGTTGTTACACACTACCCTGGGAAACACCAGATTTCCTCTTTACAAGATATGGACGATGATGGTATTGATGACGACTTTGAAATTTACAACATCCACACCAAGAAGATGAAGATCACAGCTTCAAAACATGTGCAAAAAAGGCCGGGAATGTCTGGAAAATCATTTTCTCTTGGGCAAACTTTCCCTCTTACTAAAGTGGTATCGAATGATGCATACACAGCTCTCATGTCTATTTAGCGTGAGATGGTTGAAAGATGATGTATTCTTTTTTGTCGATGTCCACTTTTTGAAAGCGAGCAGAAAAGAAGGATGAAATAGCGTGACAACGTGCGATTTTGGTCATTAGGGAGGTGATGTCAGGTACACATAGGTAGATCTGTGCGTCATCGGCGTACTGATGATATAGCAAACCGTGCCATTGCATCAGCTGTCCCAGGATGAAGGTGTAGATGGAGAAGAGTAGGGGTTCTAGAACTGAGCCTTGGGGAACAACGAAAGTCAGGAGGAGGTGGTGTGGGAGAGGGAGACACTGAATGTCCCTGTAACAGCTTGGTTGTCTTTTAAAGACTGTGCCTATAAACCAAAAAAGGCCATTTGCACCACCAGCCTTGCCCGCAGCAGCAGGAGTAGCAAAAATCCCATTCTAAGCACCACAAGCATGGTCAGGCACATGGCAGCAAAGCACCTGACTTTGTTGGTTGAACACTGATACCACTGCTTCTTCCGATGTTGTGTGTGCAAGCCAATCCACTGTCCATGGTGCATTTTAAGATGCTTCATGCCCTGCATATGCAGTTGCGCACAAAAGGAAATAGCACCAACAACAAGCACGTCCACGTCCTTGTCCCAGAATGCTGTATATAAGCCCCTGTAGCCGGTGGGCTTAACTCATCTTCGATTTTGGGGGTGACAGGTTCCCTTTAACTATATTGAGCAACAAGAAAAAGTGTCAGCATTCATTTGCAGCGTACACACAAATAACAATAAATATTCCACAGTTTACATTGTCCTGTCTAATTTTTGGTATAAAATCCTCAGATAGCTTTCTCAACTATATCCATTACACACACTTTAAGTTAATAGTGCCGTCTGCCATGGTGTCTGTGATGATAATTAGACTTTTGAAAACTCTTTTTGCGAGAACAGAAAGTATGAGTATAAAATAGCCCTAGTGGCAATGTGAAAATTGCTGAATATCTAATCCCTCTTTTTTAATAATTATTGTGATATGAAAAAAGTAACATTTAACACAAAAAACCATATTTAAACAATAAGTCATTTTCTGGCATACAGTTCATTTAAGTCTCTCAGGTCTCTCATATTAACAGCCAATTGATTTATTTCTGCATCCTGTCATATTCATTGCTGATTTGCTGATTCATTGCTGGTTTTCTTTCAAGGTTAGCATGTGCTTTCAGACTGATGAATCAATATAAAATACATATATAAAGACTATATTGAAAGCAATACAGTATATCTGTATAAAAAGTAAAACTTCATCTAAAGATGCAAAATCTGGTATAGAACACATTGAAAAATTGCAAAAAATTTGCAAAGTGTGACGTTGCACAAGAATTTTTTACATTTTCATGCCAGCTTCATCCTTGTTCGCCAAAATGGCTTGTATAATTCATGATGACGTACTTTATGCCACAAGTCTTTTTTCAGTCTCCAACTAGAGTAAGTTTTGTGACATGGTGCATGGAGGCAGTGTCGGACTGGGGTGACAAGGGCCCACCAATAACATTGACTTTGGGGGCCCCACATTTCACCTGCATGCAAATATTATACTACCTTCGTTCACAAATGTACCTACATCTCTATATAATAATAAACTGGGTAGCGTGGTGAATGAATGATGAGATGCTGCTTTTTTCTGTACAGAGTGAATCAAGTGACTTATGCCAAGTACTAATACCCATACAGTGGAGTTGGGGGCCCAGATCTACATAGGGGCCCACCAGGGGATTCCCTTGTTACCCTGTGGGCCTGTACGAGCCTGCATGGAGGCACACGCCACATTTTAGACCAGTCTGATTCATTAAGAGATGCCATTAATTAATCAGGTGTCTCTGATGGGAGCATTATAGTCTTGCCACCAAGCCCCTTTATATATACTGTATGTTAATATCAATGACTTACAGTCCTAAAATATAGTAGAATAACTTGAAGTTTATGGGCCCCAATACAAAAGTTAAAAGTTCCAATGGGGCCCCAAATTATTGCAAGTCTTTAATGGTATTTTTCATTTGATATATGCCTGTGAGGCAGTGAATGGTGTTATATGCGAGGGTCACTATATGTCCCCCAGGATGCGCATAGAAACATATTAACACCGCTGGAGTGCATTGCAGTCACAGATATAGCTGTGATTGCAGAGCAAAATAAAATTAAGTTTGGTCTTGGGCAAGCTATTTGTCCAAGGCAGATTTAAGAAAACCCGTCATGGGCTTTTTTTTTTGGAGCGAATTACAGGATGGTATTGGGGTAGTTTGCTCACTCCAGGCTGGGTCTTATAAGTGGCCCATGGACACAGATTCCATTTTAAAAACCCTGCAGCAAAGGCTTGGGTGTGTCAGTCTTGGTTTGCAAACTTGCAGAGAAAGTGGCTCTGCAAAGCTCAGTCTTTGTGAAGTAACATGGAACCAAGCAAAGCCAAAAGGCCTGGCACCCCTCAGCATAGCACGGTGGTACAGTCGCCCACGGCAACAGTCTCAGATACGGACTGTCTTGATTTCCAGGCTGTGATCCAGAGGGTACTGTCTACTTTGTGAGTTTTGGACATTAAAGCATGTTTTGTTTTGAACTTTCCTGAGTCTCTGCCTGTCTGTCACACTGCATCAACCCTGCTGCTCTACAAAGCCAAAAGGACTTTCTGGGCTCTTCAGCTCCAGGGCCCAGCAGGCAATTGCAACCTTTGCACCTATTGTAGTTTTACCCTTGCAAAAATGGTTGCAAATTAGGGTTTTGAATTATTATGGCTGAGACATCAATGCTGCAATCATTTCAAATGCCTCAGTTGCTTTAATTGGAACCAAAACTACATAATAATGAATGTTAACTAAACATGTTACATCGTGTACTGAATACATTTTATTTTACCTCACAAAGTATTTTTCTGTAGTTTTATTTTACAAACCAATATTAAACATTAGCATACCTGCTACAAAAAGAAGGTTATTGCCTTCACCCATCAAATTAGCTTTAGTTTTCCTATTTTTAAATCTTTCAAGGCTGTAATAGCTATGCATGCTAGTGTTGTAATTGTTTGCTATGTCGATAGACTGAGGGTTATGCAGGTTCTGTCAACAGAGTTTTGCTCCAAGTATTGATATTATTCCATTAGGTAAATAGCAAAATCATTTAACCTCGGCCATTTCCTAATCATTCAATACACACCTGTGGTATCAAGGTGACAAATGACAAATGTTACCATTGCTTAGAACAACTCCAGTCTTAAACCCATTATAGATACTATGTCTGCCCATTATAGATATTTATAGACGTCCATCTGTTTATTTTTTTCATCAGGAATGTTTTGCAGAAGAATCAAGCACTGAACTTTCTGAATAATTGTATGTTAGATTAATAAACTAAGCTTCAAAAAAAAAAAAAAAAAAACACTGGAAGCTTGTCTCCTTCTTCCACTCCATTCAAATATTGGTCCAAATTTAATATAATATTACTTATATATATTATATACTACAAGATCAGATACAGAGAGAGGATCACCCTCATTTTGTGCAAAAATAATACATGGGTTCTCGGCAGTCCAAAGGCTGATCATACTGTGCAATCCTACCAGCTTTTGGCTGCACAGGAGCAGGAGTCCTCTAAGGGGACTATTGAATAGAGTAAAAAAATATGAAAAAATTAAAAACAAAGAACAAAAAAGTTCAAGTCAACCCGTTTGGTTCCATTAAAAATAAAACAAATAAAATACACATATTTAGTATCGCTGCATTCTCAAAATTCTGATCCATCGAAATATAAAATAATCTAAATTGATGGGTAAATGGTGTAATGAGAACAATATCAAAGCGTCAGAATGATATTTTTCTGGCTGATGCATCATTGCAATAAAGTGCGAAAAGAGGCGATCAAAACATCATAATTATCTCAAAACTGTATCAGTAAAATTGTCTGCTCGGCTGCAAAAAAACAGCCCTCACACAGCCGTATATATCTTGAAAAATGAAAATGTTATTGTCTCGGAAAATGGCAACACAAGAACATTTTTTTTTTTTACTAATTTTTTTTTTCACCAGTTAAATAAAAAAAAAAACTAGGCATGTTTAGTATCTGCATGCTCGTACTGACCTGCAGAATCATATAGCTTGTTTAGTTTTACCATACAGTGAACGTGGTAAATAAAAAAAAAGTTAAATTGCACTCTTTTGACATTTTCAGTGCACTAGTTTTTTTTCTGGCTTCCAGTGCATCACATAAAAACTGAACATAGTAACATAGTAACATAGTTAGTAAGGCCGAAAAAAGACATTTGTCCATCCAGTTCAGCCTATATTCCATCATAATAAATCCCCAGATCTACGTCCTTCTACAGAACCTAATAATTGTATGATACAATATTGTTCTGCTCCAGGAAGACATCCAGGCCTCTCTTAAACCCCTCGACTGAGTTCGCCATCACCACCTCCTCAGGCAAGCAATTCCAGATTCTCACTGCCCTAACAGTAAAGAATCCTCTTCTATGTTGGTGGAAAAACCTTCTCTCCTCCAGACGCAAAGAATGCCCCCTTGTGCCCGTCACCTTCCTTGGTATAAAAAGATCCTCAGCGAGATATTTGTATTGTCCCCTTATATACTTATACATGGTTATTAGATCGCCCCTCAGTCGCCTTTTTTCTAGACTAAATAATCCTAATTTCGCTAATCTATCTGGTTATTGTAGTTCTCCCATCCCCTTTATTAATTTTGTTGCCCTCCTTTGTACTCTCTCTAGTTCCATTATATCCTTCATGAGCACCGGTGCCCAAAACTGGACACAGTACTCCATGTGCGGTCTAACTAGGGATTTGTACAGAGGCAGTATAATGCTCTCATCATGTGTATCCAGACCTCTTTTAATGCACCCCATGATCCTGTTTGCCTTGGCAGCTGCTGCCTGGCACTGGCTGCTCCAGGTAAGTTTATCATTAACTAGGATCCCCAAGTCCTTCTCACTGTCAGATTTACCCAGTGGTTTCCCGTTCAGTGTGTAATGGTGATATTGATTCCTTCTTCCCATGTGTATAACCTTACATTTATCATTGTTAAACCTCATCTGCCACCTTTCAGCCCAAGTTTCCAACTTATCCAGATCCATCTGTAGCAGAATACTATCTTCTCTTGTATTAACTGCTTTACATAGTTTTGTATCATCTGCAAATATCGATATTTTACTGTGTAAACCTTCTACCAGATCATTAATGAATATGTTGAAGAGAACAGGTCCCAATACTGACCCCTGCGGTACCCCACTGGTCACAGCGACCCAGTTAGAGACTATACCATTTATAACCACCCTCTGCTTTCTATCACTAAGCCAGTTACTAACCCATTTACACACATTTTCCCCCAGACCAAGCATTCTCATTTTGTGTACCAACCTCTTGTGCGGCACGGTATCAAACGCTTTGGAAAAATCGAGATATACCACGTCCAATGACTCACCGTGGTCCAGCCTATAGCTTACCTCTTCATAAAAACTGATTAGATTGGTTTGACAGGAGCGATTTCTCATAAACCCATGCTGATATGGAGTTAAACAGTTATTCTCATTGAGATAATCCAGAATAACATCCCTCAGAAACCCTTCAAATATTTTACCAACAATAGAGGTTAGACTTACTGGCCTATAATTTCCAGGTTCACTTTTAGAGCCCTTTTTGAATATTGGCACCACATTTGCTATGCGCCAGTCCTGCGGAACAGACCCTGTCGCTATAGAGTCCCTAAAAATAAGAAATAATGGTTTATCTATTACATTACTTAGTTCTCTTAGTACTCGTGGGTGTATGCCATCCGGACCCGGAGATTTATCTATTTTAATCTTATTTAGCCGGTTTCGCACCTCTCCTTGGGTTAGATTGGTGACCCTTAATATAGGGTTTTCATTGTTTCTTGGAATTTCACCTAGCATTTCATTTTCCACCGTGAATACCGTGGAGAAGAACGTGTTTAATATGTTAGCTTTTTCCTCGTCATCTACAACCATTCTTTCCTCACTATTTTTTAAGGGGCCTACATTTTCAGTTTTTATTCTTTTACTATTGATATAGTTGAAGAACAGTTTGGGATTAGTTTTACTCTCCTTAGCAATGTGCTTCTCTGTTTCCTTTTTGGCAGCTTTAATTAGTTTTTTAGATAAAGTATTTTTCTCCCTATAGTTTTTTAGAGCTTCAATGGTGCCATCCTGCTTTAGTAGTGCAAATGCTTTCTTTTTTTTAAGAACGGTGTACTTAAAAATTACAACTTGTTACACAATAAGAAGCCCTTATTAGGCTACATTGACTGAAAATTAAGAAAGTTATGGCTCTTGGAATAAGGGGAAGAAAACGAAAATGGCCGCGCCATGAAGGGGCTAAAGTCAATGTGAATGTACTGTGCAGCTAGCTATCAGTGAAATTTTATTTTACAAATGATGAAAAACACTCATAAACAAGGGTCGAATACTTCACAGGGGCCGACCAGTAGAATTTAGGCCAGTCAATGCCCATAGCATACTAAATTTTTACAAAAAGAGAATATTGGTATATTGGAATATTTTTTTTTACACTTATCTTTTTGTGCTCAGTCCTGCACAGAGGCCAACCAGATGGATTCGCATAAGTGAAGACACACGAAAAATCATAAGTTTTTACTAAAGATGAGGATGATGATGTTAAGACCCCTTTCACACATCAGTTTTTCGCCATCAGTCGCAATCCGTCAAATTTTGAAAAGAACGGATCCGGCAACTGACGCTGCCGGATCCGTTTTTTTCTCACAGACTTGTATTAGCAACGGATTGCAAGAGATGGCCTCACGTTTCATCCATTGTTCGCCGGATCCGTTGAAAATTGTTTGTCCGGCGGCCGGTGATAACGGGCAAAGTATCGTTTTTTGTGTATGTCGAAAAAACAGAGAGCGATGGATCCGTCACCATCCGTCATTTGCTAGAATGGAAGCCTATGGCGCTGGATCTGTCAAATAATGGAATCCGGTGACAGATTCTGTTTTTTTAAACTGAGCATGCTCTGATCCAATTAGCCGGATCCGCTAGTCGGATCCATCCAAAAAATGGATCCGTCTCATCAGTTTTTCACAATCTTCGATGGATCTGTCGATCCGTTGAGCCAAAGGATTGTGACTGAAGGCAAAAAACTGATGTGTAAAAGGGGCCAAAAGGGCTCTGTGAGGCAGTGACCGGAGTTACACGTAGGGGTCGCTGTGTGTTCCCCCCAGGATGTGCATGGAGGCGTACTGAGGTCATGGGAATGCATTGCAGTCACAGGCATAGCTGTGATTGCAATGTGTAATAAAAAGTGAGTATTGGTCCTCGGCATGCTATGTGTCTAGGGCAGATGTAGGGAAAACCTGCTCAGGGATTTTTGTGTTTTCAAACAGACTACAGGATGGAAGTCATGCACTCCGTTTCATTCTTGGCTGGTTTTTCCATGTGGCTGAAGGCCACAGATTTCCATTAAAATTACTGCAGTAAAGGGTCTTGGTGTGTCAGGGTCAGTGTGTCAATATTGTGTTTGGTGGAGTACATAGCAGGAGGCTCTGCAGAGCTCCACCTGTGTGAGGCAACACAGGCCAGCAGAGCCAAACAGCCAATGCATCTGGAAGGCCTGGCATCCACATTTTACACAGCGGGGCAGTCGTCCACGGCAACTAGTCACAAAGGAAGGCTGGCATGTTTATTGGCTGCAAACCAGAGGACATGGTTCCCAGCTAAGATCTGGAGGATATCATGTACTGTGTAATGCTGTGAGTTGAACATTTAAGAGACATTGTATATTGTAATAATAATATATAGCGCTAACATATTACGCAGCGCTTTACAGTTTGCACACATTATCATCGCTGTCCCCGATGGGGCTCACAATCTAAATCCCCTATCAGTATGTCTTTCGCATGTGGGAGGAAACCGGAGTGCCCGGAGGAAACCCACGCAAACACAGGTAGAACATACAAACTCCTTGCAGATGTTGTCCAAGGTGGGATTAGAACCCAGGACCCCAGCGCTGCAAGGCTGCAGTGCTATCCACACAGCCACTGTGCTGCCCTGATTTGTATGCAGTAGTGCAGTCGCCCTTGGCAACAGATCACAGACTGGCATGTTTATTGGCTGCAATCCAGAGGATATGGTTCCCGGCTGTGATCCAGAGGATATCGTGTGCTGTGTTTATGTGAGTTGAACATTAAAAAGACTTTTGATTTGAACTTTGCTAGGTCACTGCCTCATCACTGCATACTGTGCAACCCAGTGGCATAACTACAAAGTTATGGGCCCTGGTGCAAACTTTCAAATGGGGCCCCCATGCCAAAATATTTTCCATTTTCCTTTTTTTCCCCAACAATTGGGTACAGTCTCAGCAGATTCAGGCCAGTTAATAAATCTGCATACATATTAGTCCATAAACAACCAAAACCACAAAGGTTGCACACTGTATGGAAATATTTATCAGAATACAAGAAACAGAGAATGTATTCAAAGGGGAAATTTTATTAATACATTAACCAAAAAATAGACAAAATGGATGCCTCATGTCAGACTAAAAAGGCACAGCAACTGACTGACAACATTTTCTAGGTTACTCATTGAGTTGCATTACACTATGTGCAACTCAATTTGTAACCTAGAATAGCATTTGTCCAAAGTAGCAGCTGACATTGTTTAGTATAACATACATGAGTTTTGATATGCAGCATGGATTCTCTGATTAGCTGTTGTGCTGCCGAGACCGTCACGTATAACAATCCTATTCAGCATATCAAGCAGAGCTGAGTTTGTCATAGATGTGATTGTTAATTGTAAAGGTCCTTTAGGCCAATACGTGAAGACTAGAGTTGAGCGACCTTGACCTTTTTAGAGTCGAGCCGGGTTTTGCGAAACCCGACTATGTCCAAAGTCGGGTCGAGTGAAATCGGCCGATTATGACGTAAAGTCGGGATCGACCGAAACACGAAACCCAATGCAAGTCAATGGGGCAGCATAGTCGGCAGTGAGTGGGGGCCAGGAAAACACCTAGAGTGGCCATTTTAATGTCAAAACCATCCATTCTTCTTAATGAAGCTTGTCAAGCGTAATTTACCTTATAATAATTGGAAGGCATTTGAAATTGGGGGTCATTTGGCTAAAGTTGTGGGGGGTAGGGCTGGTTCAAGTAATTAGTGGGCCCAGGAAATCTGGACCACGTCACGGCAGTGGAGCAGGGAGAGGTAAGTATTTCAACTTTGCAAGTGCTGTGAACCTGAGCAAGCAGGGGGGGCCCACTCGTTGGCATTGGCACTGGCACAGGGCCCCTCAAAGTACAGCGGTGTGTTTGCACGGCGGGGGCGCCTCCCACCGGCAGCAACACTTTTGCGTACTATGAGAGGCCCTGTGCCAGTGACGTCGCCAACTAGTATTCCTCCCCCCACCTGATGAAGGAACCTGCACTTTCATCTGCACCTTCCTCTTTGTCCCCGTGTAAGGTGGTATGGTATGCGGGAAGAGCAACCTGACTTTCAGCAGGGTCACAATGTTGTTGTGTAGCGTGCACGGGGAATGTTGCGTTATGGGTCAATGTACCAGCAGACTCATCTATCACTGGCTGGGCAATGGGCACGATGAAGTGGAAACACAGATATAGGCCCAAAGAAGAAAGTGGGCTAAATGCAGTTCAAAATTGGTAACACAGGAATAACCAGGGGGCATTGCAGTGGAGGACAACTGGAATGAGAGGCTGACACAGAGAGTAGGGCCAAATCAGTAAGTAGTCGAAATGCAGTTCAAAATTGGCAACCGTAGTAAACAGGCGGCACAGCTTTGTTCAGTGGAGGAGAACAGCAAGGAGTGGCAGACACCGATAGTAGGCCCCAAACCAACTAGTACGCCAAATGCAGTTGTTCCATTTAACCACAATTTAATGAGAGCCTGAAGATAGAAGCTCAGGAAAGGCAACCTGGGGAACACCTTGGAGTGTAACACACCATCTCTCTCCACCCCATACCCATTTTGTATGGCCTAATGCAGTGTACTTTTCTACAACTACTAAACGAGAGTCGGAAGACCGAAGCAATGGCAAGGAAACCTGGGGAACACCTTAGAGTGTAACACACCCTCTCTCTACACCCCATACCCAATTTGAAGGCCTAATGCAGTGTAGTTTCCAAGAACTACTAAACGAGAGCCGGAAGATCGAAGCTCAGGAAAGGCAACCTGGGGAACACCTTGGAGTGTAACACACCCTCTCGCTACACCCCATACCCAATTTGAAGGCCTAATGCAGCGTAGTTTCCAACAACTACTAAACGAGAGCCGGAAGATCGAAGCTCAGGAAAGGCAACCTGGGGAACACCTTGGAGTGTAACACACCCTCTCTCTACACCCCATACCCAATTTGAAGGCCTAATGCAGTGTAGTTTCCAAGAACTACTAAACGAGAGCCGGAAGATCGAAGCTCAGGAAAGGCAACCTGGGGAACACCTTGGAGTGTAACACACCCTCTCGCTACACCCCATACCCAATTTGAAGGCCTAATGCAGCGTAGTTTCCAACAACTACTAAACGAGAGCCGGAAGATCGAAGCTCAGGAAAGGCAACCTGGGGAACACCTTGGAGTGGAACACACCATCTCTCTACACCCCATACCCAATTTGAAGGCCTAATGCAGAGTAGTTTCCAAGAACTACTAAACGAGAGCCGGAAGATCGAAGCTCAGGAAAGGCAACCTGGGGAACACCTTGGAGTGTAACACAACGTCTCTCTACACGACGGAAGGGCTGATTCTTAGGAAGGAAGGCTGTTGGAAATAAGCATTGCGCGTCCGAGGGTGAATATATTCTTATTAGGTATATACTCACCCTCGGACGCGCCCTGCTTCTTTATTTGGAATGAATGTTTATTTGCAATGTGGTGTTGACTTTCTCTATTATTTTGGTAATTAATGATTTTATTATTTTCATTATTTTGCATCTTCTCGGCAATAATATAAAGAAGACGCGACAGGACAACACTCGGTGGATGCCATATGTGTGTTTTCAATTTAAAAAAACTTTCAGTTAACTACTTGCAGGAGAAAGTAATTGTAGCTGGTGGCCATTTTTAGTACTGTACCAGATTAGAGTTGTGTGTTTGTTTTTAATGTTAAAATGTCTGCATTTGATATCTCACCAGTATTTTCTTTTTTATAAGCAAAATACTTATTTTTATATTTTCTGATGTTGGTTCCAGGGGTACACGGCCAGCAGTGCCCTGGTCAGTGTAGTAGTAGTTGAAAGAATGGACCGCAGACAGGCATCGAAGGCCTAAAATAATAACACATGGCTGTAGGCAATTTTAAATTGGTTCCAGGGGTACACGGACAGCAGTGGTGTGGTCAGTGGAGGCCTAGTGGAAGGAGTGACCGCAGACAGGCATCGAAGGCCTAAAATAATAACACATGGCTGTAGGCAATTTTAAATTGGTTCCAGGGGTACACGGACAGCAGTGGTGTGGTCAGTGGAGGCCTAGTGGAAGGAGTGACCGCAGACAGGCATCGAAGGCCTAAAATAATAACACATGGCTGTAGGCAATTTTAAATTGGTTCCAGGGGTACACGGGCAGCAGTGACCTGGTCAGTGTAGTAGTAGTTGAAAGAATGGACCGCAGACAGGCATCGAAGGCCTAAAATAAAAAAATTGGGCTGGCTGTAGGCAATTTTAAATTGGTTCCAGGGGTACACGGGCAGCAGTGACCTGGTCAGTGTAGTAGTAGTTGAAAGAATGGACCGCAGACAGGCATCGAAGGCCTAAAATAAAAAAATTGGGCTGGCTGTAGGCAATTTTAAATTGGTTCCAGGGGTACACGGGCAGCAGTGGTGTGGTCAGTGGAGGCCTAGTGGAAGGAGTGACCGCAGACAGGCATCGAAGGCCTAACATAACAAACTTGGGCTGGCTGTAGGCACTTTTAAATTGGTTCCAGGGGTACACGGGCAGCAGTGGTCTGGTCAGTGGAAGTCTAGTGGAAGGAGTGACCGCAGACAGGCATCGAAGGCCTAAAATAATAACACATGGCTGTAGGCAATTTTAAATTGGTTCCAGGGGTACACGGACAGCAGTGGTGTGGTCAGTGGAGGCCTAGTGGAAGGAGTGACCGCAGACAGGCATCGAAGGCCTAAAATAATAACACATGGCTGTAGGCAATTTTAAATTGGTTCCAGGGGTACACGGACAGCAGTGGTGTGGTCAGTGGAGGCCTAGTGGAAGGAGTGACCGCAGACAGGCATCGAAGGCCTAAAATAATAACACATGGCTGTAGGCAATTTTAAATTGGTTCCAGGGGTACACGGGCAGCAGTGACCTGGTCAGTGTAGTAGTAGTTGAAAGAATGGACCGCAGACAGGCATCGAAGGCCTAAAATAAAAAAATTGGGCTGGCTGTAGGCAATTTTAAATTGGTTCCAGGGGTACACGGGCAGCAGTGACCTGGTCAGTGTAGTAGTAGTTGAAAGAATGGACCGCAGACAGGCATCGAAGGCCTAAAATAAAAAAATTGGGCTGGCTGTAGGCAATTTTAAATTGGTTCCAGGGGTACACGGGCAGCAGTGGTGTGGTCAGTGGAGGCCTAGTGGAAGGAGTGACCGCAGACAGGCATCGAAGGCCTAACATAACAAACTTGGGCTGGCTGTAGGCACTTTTAAATTGGTTCCAGGGGTACACGGGCAGCAGTGGTCTGGTCAGTGGAAGTCTAGTGGAAGGAGTGACCGCAGACAGGCATCGAAGGCCTAAAATAATAACACATGGCTGTAGGCAATTTTAAATTGGTTCCAGGGGTACACGGACAGCAGTGGTGTGGTCAGTGGAGGCCTAGTGGAAGGAGTGACCGCAGACAGGCATCGAAGGCCTAAAATAATAACACATGGCTGTAGGCAATTTTAAATTGGTTCCAGGGGTACACGGACAGCAGTGGTGTGGTCAGTGGAGGCCTAGTGGAAGGAGTGACCGCAGACAGGCATCGAAGGCCTAAAATAATAACACATGGCTGTAGGCAATTTTAAATTGGTTCCAGGGGTACACGGGCAGCAGTGACCTGGTCAGTGTAGTAGTAGTTGAAAGAATGGACCGCAGACAGGCATCGAAGGCCTAAAATAAAAAAATTGGGCTGGCTGTAGGCAATTTTAAATTGGTTCCAGGGGTACACGGGCAGCAGTGACCTGGTCAGTGTAGTAGTAGTTGAAAGAATGGACCGCAGACAGGCATCGAAGGCCTAAAATAAAAAAATTGGGCTGGCTGTAGGCAATTTTAAATTGGTTCCAGGGGTACACGGGCAGCAGTGGTGTGGTCAGTGGAGGCCTAGTGGAAGGAGTGACCGCAGACAGGCATCGAAGGCCTAACATAACAAACTTGGGCTGGCTGTAGGCACTTTTAAATTGGTTCCAGGGGTACACGGGCAGCAGTGGTCTGGTCAGTGGAAGTCTAGTGGAAGGAGTGACCGCAGACAGGCATCGAAGGCCTAAAATAATAACACATGGCTGTAGGCAATTTTAAATTGGTTCCAGGGGTACACGGACAGCAGTGGTGTGGTCAGTGGAGGCCTAGTGGAAGGAGTGACCGCAGACAGGCATCGAAGGCCTAAAATAATAACACATGGCTGTAGGCAATTTTAAATTGGTTCCAGGGGTACACGGACAGCAGTGGTGTGGTCAGTGGAGGCCTAGTGGAAGGAGTGACCGCAGACAGGCATCGAAGGCCTAAAATAATAACACATGGCTGTAGGCAATTTTAAATTGGTTCCAGGGGTACACGGGCAGCAGTGACCTGGTCAGTGTAGTAGTAGTTGAAAGAATGGACCGCAGACAGGCATCGAAGGCCTAAAATAAAAAAATTGGGCTGGCTGTAGGCAATTTTAAATTGGTTCCAGGGGTACACGGGCAGCAGTGACCTGGTCAGTGTAGTAGTAGTTGAAAGAATGGACCGCAGACAGGCATCGAAGGCCTAAAATAAAAAAATTGGGCTGGCTGTAGGCAATTTTAAATTGGTTCCAGGGGTACACGGGCAGCAGTGGTGTGGTCAGTGGAGGCCTAGTGGAAGGAGTGACCGCAGACAGGCATCGAAGGCCTAACATAACAAACTTGGGCTGGCTGTAGGCACTTTTAAATTGGTTCCAGGGGTACACGGGCAGCAGTGGTCTGGTCAGTGGAAGTCTAGTGGAAGGAGTGACCGCAGACAGGCATCGAAGGCCTAAAATAATAACACATGGCTGTAGGCAATTTTAAATTGGTTCCAGGGGTACACGGACAGCAGTGGTGTGGTCAGTGGAGGCCTAGTGGAAGGAGTGACCGCAGACAGGCATCGAAGGCCTAAAATAATAACACATGGCTGTAGGCAATTTTAAATTGGTTCCAGGGGTACACGGACAGCAGTGGTGTGGTCAGTGGAGGCCTAGTGGAAGGAGTGACCGCAGACAGGCATCGAAGGCCTAAAATAATAACACATGGCTGTAGGCAATTTTAAATTGGTTCCAGGGGTACACGGGCAGCAGTGACCTGGTCAGTGTAGTAGTAGTTGAAAGAATGGACCGCAGACAGGCATCGAAGGCCTAAAATAAAAAAATTGGGCTGGCTGTAGGCAATTTTAAATTGGTTCCAGGGGTACACGGGCAGCAGTGACCTGGTCAGTGTAGTAGTAGTTGAAAGAATGGACCGCAGACAGGCATCGAAGGCCTAAAATAAAAAAATTGGGCTGGCTGTAGGCAATTTTAAATTGGTTCCAGGGGTACACGGGCAGCAGTGGTGTGGTCAGTGGAGGCCTAGTGGAAGGAGTGACCGCAGACAGGCATCGAAGGCCTAACATAACAAACTTGGGCTGGCTGTAGGCACTTTTAAATTGGTTCCAGGGGTACACGGGCAGCAGTGGTCTGGTCAGTGGAAGTCTAGTGGAAGGAGTGACCGCAGACAGGCATCGAAGGCCTAAAATAATAACACATGGCTGTAGGCAATTTTAAATTGGTTCCAGGGGTACACGGACAGCAGTGGTGTGGTCAGTGGAGGCCTAGTGGAAGGAGTGACCGCAGACAGGCATCGAAGGCCTAAAATAATAACACATGGCTGTAGGCAATTTTAAATTGGTTCCAGGGGTACACGGACAGCAGTGGTGTGGTCAGTGGAGGCCTAGTGGAAGGAGTGACCGCAGACAGGCATCGAAGGCCTAAAATAATAACACATGGCTGTAGGCAATTTTAAATTGGTTCCAGGGGTACACGGGCAGCAGTGACCTGGTCAGTGTAGTAGTAGTTGAAAGAATGGACCGCAGACAGGCATCGAAGGCCTAAAATAAAAAAATTGGGCTGGCTGTAGGCAATTTTAAATTGGTTCCAGGGGTACACGGGCAGCAGTGACCTGGTCAGTGTAGTAGTAGTTGAAAGAATGGACCGCAGACAGGCATCGAAGGCCTAAAATAAAAAAATTGGGCTGGCTGTAGGCAATTTTAAATTGGTTCCAGGGGTACACGGGCAGCAGTGGTGTGGTCAGTGGAGGCCTAGTGGAAGGAGTGACCGCAGACAGGCATCGAAGGCCTAAAATAATAACACATGGCTGTAGGCAATTTTAAATTGGTTCCAGGGGTACACGGGCAGCAGTGGTCTGGTCAGTGGAAGTCTAGTGGAAGGAGTGACCGCAGACAGGCATCGAAGGCCTAAAATAATAACACATGGCTGTAGGCAATTTTAAATTGGTTCCAGGGGTACACGGACAGCAGTGGTGTGGTCAGTGGAGGCCTAGTGGAAGGAGTGACCGCAGACAGGCATCGAAGGCCTAAAATAATAACACATGGCTGTAGGCAATTTTAAATTGGTTCCAGGGGTACACGGACAGCAGTGGTGTGGTCAGTGGAGGCCTAGTGGAAGGAGTGACCGCAGACAGGCATCGAAGGCCTAAAATAATAACACATGGCTGTAGGCAATTTTAAATTGGTTCCAGGGGTACACGGGCAGCAGTGACCTGGTCAGTGTAGTAGTAGTTGAAAGAATGGACCGCAGACAGGCATCGAAGGCCTAAAATAAAAAAATTGGGCTGGCTGTAGGCAATTTTAAATTGGTTCCAGGGGTACACGGGCAGCAGTGACCTGGTCAGTGTAGTAGTAGTTGAAAGAATGGACCGCAGACAGGCATCGAAGGCCTAAAATAAAAAAATTGGGCTGGCTGTAGGCAATTTTAAATTGGTTCCAGGGGTACACGGGCAGCAGTGGTGTGGTCAGTGGAGGCCTAGTGGAAGGAGTGACCGCAGACAGGCATCGAAGGCCTAACATAACAAACTTGGGCTGGCTGTAGGCACTTTTAAA